>NC_080724.1:19760000-20010000 GCF_019097595.1 Hemibagrus wyckioides
AGTGGTATTGAGGAGTGAGAACGATGCTCAGACTGGTTACAGTGGTATTGAGGAGTGAGAACGATGCTCAGACTGGTTACAGTGGTATTGAGGAGTGAGAACGATGCTCAGACTGGTTACAGTGGTATTGAGGAGTGAGAACGATGCTCAGACTGGTTACAGTGGTATTAGGGGTGGGAACAATGTTCAGACTGATTACAGTAGAATTAGGGAAGTGAAAATGATGCTCTGACTGATTACACTTGTATAGGGGCTGGGGACTGCAGTCTAATTGGTTACAGTGGTATTGGGGAGTGAGAACGATGCTCAGACTGGCTACAGTGGTATTGGGGAGTGAGAACGATGCTCAGACTGGCTACAGTGGTATTGGGGAGTGAGAACGATGCTCAGACTGGCTACAGTGGTATTGGGGAGTGAGAATGTTGCTCAGACTGGTTACAGTGGAATTAGGGAAGTGAAAATTATGCTCAGGCTGGCTACAGTGGTACTGGGGGAATGGGAACGATACCCAAACTTGTTAATCTTGTATTGGTGGTGGGAACTGCAGTCTAATTGGTTACAGTGGTATTGCGGAAGTAAGAGTGATACTCAGACTGGTTACAGTGGTATTGGGGGAATGAGAACAATGCTCAAACTGGTTAAACTTGTATTGGGGCTGGGAACTGCAGTCTAATTGGTTACTGTGGTATTGGGGAAGTGAGAGTGATACTCAGACTGGTTACAGTGGTATTGGGGGAGTGAGAACGATACTCAGACTGGTTACAGTGGTATTGGGGGAGTGAGAATGTTGCTAAGACTGGTTACAGTGGTATTGGGGGAGTGAGAACGTTGCTCAGACTGGTTACTGTGGTATTGGGGGAGTGAGAATGTTGCTCAGACTGGTTACAGTGGTATTGGGGGAATGAGAACAATGCTCAAACTGGTTAAACTTGTATTGGGGCTGGAAACTGCAGTCTAATTGGTTACTGTGGTATTGGGGGAGTGAGAACGATACTCAGACTGGTTACAGTGGTATTGGGGGAATGAGAACAATGCTCAAACTGGTTAAACTTGTATTGGGGCTGGAAACTGCAGTCTAATTGGTTACTGTGGTATTGGGGGAGTGAGAACGTTGCTCAGACTGGTTACTGTGGTATTAGGGGAGTGAGAACGTTGCTCAGACTGGTTACTGTGGTATTGGGAGAGTGAGAATGTTGCTAAGACTGGTTACTGTGGTATTGGGAGAGTGAGAATGTTGCTAAGACTGGTTACTGTGGTATTGGGGGAGTGAGAACGATGCTCAGACTGGTTACTGTGGTATTGGGGGAGTGAGAACGATGCTCAGACTGGTTACTGTGGTATTGGGAGAGTGAGAATGTTGCTAAGACTGGTTACTGTGGTATTGGGGGAGTGAGAACGATGCTCAGACTGGTTACTGTGGTATTGGGGGAGTGAGAATGTTGCTCAGACTGGTTACTGTGGTATTGGGGGAGTGAGAACGATGCTCAGACTGGTTACTGTGGTATTGGGGGAGTGAGAATGTTGCTCAGACTGGTTACTGTGGTATTGGGGGAGTGAGAACGATGCTCAGACTGGTTACTGTGGTATTGGGGGAGTGAGAACGATGCTCAGACTGGTTACAGTGGTATTGGGGGAGTGAGAATGTTGCTCAGACTGGTTACTGTGGTATTGGGAGAGTGAGAATGTTGCTAAGACTGGTTACAGTGGTATTGGGAGAGTGAGAATGTTGCTAAGACTGGTTACAGTGGTATTGGGAGAGTGAGAACGATGCTCAGACTGGTTACAGTGGTATTGGGAGAGTGAGAATGTTGCTAAGACTGGTTACAGTGGTATTGGGGGAGTGAGAATGTTGCTCAGACTGGTTACAGTGGTATTGGGAGAGTGAGAATGTTGCTAAGACTGGTTACTGTGGTATTGGGGGAGTGAGAACGTTGCTCAGACTGGTTACAGTGGTATTGGGGGAGTGAGAACGTTGCTAAGACTGGTTACAGTGGTATTGGGGGAGTGAGAATGTTGCTCAGACTGGTTACAGTGGTATTGGGAGAGTGAGAATGTTGCTAAGACTGGTTACTGTGGTATTGGGGGAGTGAGAATGTTGCTCAGACTGGTTACTGTGGTATTGGGGGAGTGAGAATGTTGCTCAGACTGGTTACTGTGGTATTGGGTTGGAAGCATGCTCAGACTGGCCACAGTGGTATTGGGGCTAGGAGTTGCAAAACTCTGTTTTGTCACAGTGGTATTGGGGTGAGACCAGCGGTCAGATTACAGTTCTACGGTCATCACCTCACATTTAAACATGTTGCATAAAAAGACAATTAAACAGACTCCAGTCAAGTCTTTTAAACAGCTTGTGTCCATATGAATCCACTTTAACTCAAATTCACCTGGTAGTTGATGTCCATTCCGGCGCTGAGCAGCACCTCTACAACGGGCAGGTGTCCATTGCGTGCGGCGAGGTGAAGCGGTGTATGTGTTAGAGTGTGTGTGTGTGTGTTGAGCAGGTTGGGGTGAGCACACAGCAGCAGCTTGACCACCTCCAGGCGACCGTAGAGCGCAGCGAGGTCCAGTGGAGTCTCGAAGCGGTTGTTCCTCATGGTGGGGTCGGTCAGTTCCTCCAACAACACACGCACCACGTCAGAGTGTCCGTACTGCGCCGCACAGTGCAGAGCGGTCTCATTATCGTTATTCTACAGACACACAAGCAGGAGGGGAGAGACAGAGAGAGAGAGAGATAGAACATTACGAAAATAAAGAATGAGCAAGAACGATAAATTATTCTTCGATTTTCCTTAAACCCTTATCCACTGGTTTATACTGGTTCCAGAGTTGGTGCCTAATCAGGAACCATTTTAGCTCAAGCACAGCTTGGGGGCGGGGTTATTTTCCAACCAAGACAAACTTGAACAAATCCTTTACCAATAAAATAGTGAAATAAATGAAACTAATCCACGAACGGAAATTGTTTCCAGAATGTCCAGTAACGTATTCAAGGCCAGACTGTAAGGTTACAAAAATAAGACAAAACATTTTACAATACTAGTTGCTATGACAACACTTATAAATATCCTCATACTTGTAAAAGGAAGGATCAGAACCAGACGTTTTACTCGGACTGAAGGTTGGCTATGAACACTAATGCTAACAAGATGTCTTGTTAAATGCGAGAAAATCACGAGACTGCGGTCTCGGTGCTGCTTATGAAGGGTCTATGGTTTTAAGTATGCTCATGTGGTTAAGGCTCTGGGTTGTTAATGGGAAAATTAAGCCCCGGCATCGCCAAGCTGCCACCGTTGAGCCCCTGAGCAAGGCCCCCCCAACACCTCACTTTTTGCTCCAGGGGTGCTGCATTATGGCTGACTCTGTGCTGTGACCCCAAACTCCAATGCAAAGAAAGAATTTCTCTATGCAGTAACGTATATGCGGCAAATAAAGGCAACTTAGTACACACCCACATGCAATGATATCATGTTTTCTCACTAATGGAACTTTGTGGACGGTTCATAAAAAGGCACCAACCCCAGAACGGATATCAGAGGATGTTAAAAGAGGTTATAAGCCACCGGGTCCATTCTGTCCCATCACCAGATCATCACCACATTCCATCAAAGCATCAGGAGAGAGAGAGAGAGAGAGAGAGAGAGACCGACGTCCTCAAAAACCATGAAGTAGGACAAGACAGACAGAGAGACAGACCGTAGAGTAGAGAAAGAGAGACAAAATGAGATGACAGTGTAGTTTATAATCATTAATAATCACAATGTTAAATCAAGGTCTTAATGACACAAACAAAGGGAATGGTGAACAAACACTCTCAAAAAGAAGCTCATCATATAACTGATTCATTTCAAGTGACCCGAACCTCACAGCAGCCTGTGTGTGTGTGCGTGTGTGTGTGTGTGCGCGCGTGTGTGTGTGGAGAAATCCATTAGGCCAAAGTGCAGTTTACCCAGCTCACTCCCATGATAAGGAATCCCAGCAATGAATCACAACCGCAGCCACACCCACACACACAAGACTTAAGAAGAGATCAATGTTTTGATAACACAACACCATCCGAATACAGGTGGGAAAAAAAGTACTGTGGTATTTCCCGAATCCAAAGACTCGATCCAGTCCAGGTTTTTGTTCTCTCTCCAAGCATAACGCACCTGAGGCAGGTGATAAACACATCCTACACAGGTGTGTGTGTGTATGGAGCTAAGCACACACACACACACACACACACACACACACACACACTGAGTCGCATAGTATGATGAAGGAGAAGCAATTATGTCTAATACAACAAAGTCTTTGTCACTGCAATTCAACATAGTGGAATTCTGGACATCGAGCTGTGCTGACAATTCCACTAACTGCCACTAGAGGGCACTTTAGAGCCCAGCTCTAACTGAATCACTGAGTCATTTAAGACGGTGAGTCAAATGAACATGGGGTCAGAATCATTTCTACTCGATTGTTCGATGCGTGCGTTCCGATGTCTGAAATCCTACGGAAAATATTTGTAATTTAAGGTTTTCATTTTCCCAGACCCCTTTTTCTGACCTCGTCATCTGATCCACAAGATAAAGGATCACTGCATCACATCGTAGTGTACAAATAAATGACATCATATCCTTGTGACTCAATCAGTGAATCTTCCTCATACATTCCTCTACAATAAGGGCTCTACATTGGCAGGGTGATGGATCCCGGAGTCTGTACTCGGAATGCCGGGATGGGAAGAGACAACGGTCAACTGCAGAACACCAAGATGAACTACTTCCGTCTCTGTAAGGCAGATCAAACCCTCGGTCCATAATTGTATGCCTTCTTCTGCTTAGTGGTGTGACCTCTGACTATACTATGATGTCATCATCGTGGGGTGGGGGGGCAATCAGTAAGATGGTGGATTTACTGCATGTGTGATATCTGATTTGTGAGATAAAGGAAGTGTGTGTGTGTTAAAGTAGAAGTGTGAAAATGAGTGTGTGTATGTGAGAAGGTGTGTGAGAACGTGTTGCTCTTTGCAACGTGAGATGCTCACACACACTGACAACTGCTGTGTGACTATGAACCTCTTACATCATCAACACGAGCTCAGCGGAGGAGGGGGGGCAGAGATGTACGTCATCACTATGAGCCTAAGGGGAAGTGGCAGTGAATAAACACACACACGTCCATCCTAATTAAAAAAAAAGGCACAATCATATCTGCCTGACTTTCTCTTTTCGCCGACTCTCTCTCCATCTGATCATGTCAGCTCTGACACAGTTACCATGGATACGCCACACCTCTCTCAGATTAAGAAGCACAGCATTCTCTCTCTTTCTCTCTCTCACACACACACACACATTTCCTTCAGCCACACTACACACACTTTCTGATGATGCACACAGACAGAAACATGGAGCTTCCTTGCTTCCAGTGTGTGTTTGTGTGTGCAAACGAAGATAGGGTCTACGAAGCATATTCAAGCATGAATAATGCGTAGATTGTGTTAATTTAATTTGAAACTTTATACATAAAAAATGCCTGCGCAGTGTATCTGGTTCCGTTGCTCTGCTGATCTAAAAAAACTGGACTTTAAGGCGACATTAATATACACTATATTGCCAAAAGTTTTGGGACACCCCTCCAAATCATTGAATTCAGGTGTGGGTTTTTTGCCCCTTTGTTCCAGTGAAAGGAACTCTTGATGCTTCAGCTTCATACCAAGACATTTTGGGCAATTTCATGCTCCCAACTTTGTGGGAACAGTTTGGGGATGACCCCTTCCTGTTCCAACATGACTGCACACCAGTGACCAAAGCAAGGTCCATAAAGACATGGACGAGTGAGTTTGGTGTGGAGGAACTTGACTGACCTGCACAGAGTCCTGACCTCAACCCAATGGAACACCTTTAGGATGAATTAGAGTGGAGACTGCAAGCCAGACCTTCTCATCCAACATCAGTGCCTGACCTCACAAATGCGCTTCTAGAGGAATGGTCATAAACACACTCCTAAACCTTGTGGAAAGCCTTCCCAGAAGAGTTGAAGCTGTTGTAAAGGCAGATGTCCCAGTTTGGGTCTGGTTCACAGTCTCTGCACTAATTCATCCCAAAGGTGTTCTATCAGGTTGAGGTCAGGACTCTGTGAAGTTCCTCCACACCAAACTCACTCATCCATGTCTTTATGGACCTTGCTTTGTACAAACTTTTGGCAATATAGTGTAACTTTTTCAACAGCGTCATATTTGTTTATCGAGTACTGACCTGAAACGACATTTGGAGCGGTTTTCCGAGTGTATTTACAGCTCACAACATAAATTTCGGTGTGACTGATTACGGGTATAAAAATGTGCTTACGTTTAAGGTCAGACTCTCACCTAAGTGAGACATACCTTTGTGTAAACTGATCTCCACCACGTCTGCATCACTCTCACGTAACTTCACAACAGCACAAAAATCTACAGTTACGTCTGAGTTCTGAATACTGGTATTGCGCCATTTCAGCATAAAATCTTCATTATGCCCGATCAGCCATAACATTCTGCATTGACAGGTGAAGTGAATAAGACTGAGTATCTCCTCATTATGGCACCTGTTAGTGGGTGGGATATATTAGGCAGCAAGTCAACCTTTTGTCCTCAAAGTTGATGTTAGAAGCAGGAAAAATGGACAAGTGTAAGGATTTGTGCGAGTTTGATGAAGGGCCAAATTGTGATGGCTAGACCACTGGATCAGAGCATCTCCAAAACTGCAGCTCTTGTGGGGTGTTCCCGGTCTGCAGTGGTCAGTATCTATCAAAAGTGGTCCGAAGAAGGAACAGTGGTGAACCGGCGACAGGGTCATGGGCGGTCAAGGGTCATTGATGCACGTGAGGAGAGAAGGCTGGCCCGTGTGATCCGATCCAACAGACGAGCTACTGTTGCTCAAACTGCTGAAGAAGTTAATGCTGGTTCTGATAGAAAGGTGTCAGAATACACAGTGCATGACAGTTAACGCTAACAATGGACACATGAGCATCAGAACTGGACCAGGGAGCAATGAAAGAAGGTGGCCTGGTCTGATGAATCATGTGTTCTTTTACATCACGTGGATGGCCGGGTGCTTGTGTGTCACTTACCTGGGGAACACATGGCACCAGAATGCGCTATGGGAAGAAGGCAAGCCGGCGGAGGCAGTGTCATGCTTTGGTCAATGTTCTGCTGGGAATCCTTGGGTCCTGCCGTCCATCTGGATGTTTCTTTGACACGTACCACCTACCTAACCATCATTGCAGACCATGTACACCCTTTCATGGAAACGGTATTCCCTGATAACTGTGGACTCTTTCAGCAGGATAATGCACCGTGACACAAAGCAGAAATGGTTCAGGAATGGTTTGATGAGAACAACCACCAGTTTGAGGTGTTGACTCAGCCTCCAAATTCCCCAGATCTCAATCTAACCGAGCATCTGTGGGATGTGCTGGACAAACATGGAGGCCCCACCTCACAACTTACAGGACTTAAAGGATCTGCTGCTAACATCTTGGTGCCAGAGACCACAGCACACCTTCAGGGATCTAGTGGAGTCCGTGCCTCAACGGTTCAGGGCTGTTTTGACAGCAAAAGTGGGACCAACACAATATCGGGCAGGTGGACATAATGTTATGCCTGATTGGTGTAGGAGAAGGAGAAGCAGTGTGTGCTGTTTGACGCATTCTGTGTCACTGGACACGCCCACATCAAGTCGTTGACTCTCACTAAAAATAAATGATCTCCGGTCACCTTGTCTCTGCAAGCTGCTGTATGTGTAAACATAGCATTATTATCTTATACACTTCTCCCTCACACACTGGGTCATGATGGTTCAACCTACACCACTTACCAAATTCTTACAACATGTTTTTAACACACACACACATCTCCAGACACCCAAAATTCGATCCCTAATGAATCACAGATTCAAAGAGAGGCTTGAGTGATGTGAAGGTATGACACTGGATGACTGAGAAAGGGCGAGTCAGACTCGAGCAGCAGACATGACATATCCAAGCGAGGCCAACTAAGAGAGAGAGAGAGAGAGAGGGCATGCAGAGAGGTCAGAATTCAGGGTTCAGAGGTCAGGCAGAGCTTGGGTACACACCTTGGCATTAATATAGGGGTCAAACGGGCCACAGCGTTTGAATTCTCTGTGGTCTAGAGTCTGGGGGAGGAAAAGAACAGGATGGAGATGAAGTCAAACGTCACACGCACACACACACGCACACACGAATAATGAACATTGCAATGATGGGATGAACCAGGCAAAGAAACACTACAAAGCAGAAAAATGGCTAAAAATGAAATGAATCGTATTCAAGTATTGACTTTTGATTAGCTGTTTACCTTCACACCAAATTCATGCTAATGTTTTCATTTCATTTTTAGTCATTTTACGTTAAAAAATCAGTGAGGAGAAATAATAATTAATAAGGAAATATTAATGATAACAGCGAGATAGCAATGCACAGCAGCCTCATAACCACATTCCAGACTGTTATCATCACAAACACACACAAAAACACACACAAACACATACGTGCCTCCTGAAAAATAAACGCAAGTAGATCGGAGAGCAATCAGACAGGATTGTGGAGACATGAGTGAGACAGACAGACAGGCAGACACCATCAAAGCCTCATAACATTCTGCTCTGGCTTTAGACAGACAGACAGACAGATAAACAGCTTTACAGAGGGAGAGACAGACGTACAGATAATCATGTTCACCCCCTCTGCTCAAAAATGGTTCACTCTGGGTTGGGAAAAACTGAAAAGACACTGAGTTTGACAGACAGACAGACAGACAGACGGACAAAGAGATAAACAGACGGATAGATAAACAGTCAGAGAGAGAGAGAGAGACAGAAAGATAGTTTGTCAGTGAGACAGAAAGACAGACATGTGTCTAGAATTTTACAGACAGACAATTTGACAAATGAAGAACAATACTAGAGAGAAAGACAGAATTATACTCTCCCCCCTCTGCTCAAAAATGGTTTGATCTGGATTAGGATAGATGGACAGGGAGAGCGGTATTTACAGTGAGACAGATAGAAAAGACAGACATAAATGAATAACTGAACACAGACAGACAGAGGCAGACAGACAGTTTGACAGAAATATTAATAAGACTGGTAGAAAAAAGTAAATCCTGTTCATCTGTTTAGGAAAGGTTTGTTGTGGACAAACAGTGAAGCAGACAGAAAGGCAAACAGCCTGTCACAGATCTTGACAAACAGACAGACAGACAGTTTGACAATAAATATAAAGACATGTATATCTGAGCCATCTGTTTAGATATAGTTTGAGAGCAATAGAGAAAAAGATAGAGAGAAAAGAAATTCAGATCCCCCTGTCTGTTCGGGAATGCTTTCTTCCGGCTTTGGATTTATACACAAACTCACATTATGACAGTGAGACAAAATGGAAAGACAGACAGGTAGTGCGGGTTTCACAGACAGACAGTTTGAAAAACCAAAACAAACAATAAGAGATGAAGAGAAAGTCTGATCCTCCCCGTCTGTTCAGGAATGGTTTCTTCTGGCTTCGCATTTACGGGGGGAAAAAATGAAAGTAAGACGGTATGACAGACGGGTGACCAGAGTCTGAATTACAGACAAAGAAAGACTAAAGATCAAAAATAGAAAATTAAATCTAGTGATATGCTCTGGAATATTTTTTAATATTCCTAGCTTTGGATAAACAAACAGACAGACAGACAGACAGGAAAAGTTAAAACAAACCTGTTCATTGAGTTTGGGATACGACGTCCCCTTGTGGATGAGCAGCCGGACAATGCGCTGATCTCCTTTCCAAGCAGCAAGGTGAAGCGGATAACATCCCTTATTATCCGCTACGTTAGTGACAGCTTCGTTCTTCAACAACAACTCCACCACCTCGCTGACGAACAGACGGAGAGACAGACAGATGAATAAAAAGACATGCTAATGCTAAAGAACATGTAAGATTCTGTCTCGCGCCATCGCTCTACGATCAGACTCACCTGTGTCCGTTCAGCGCGGCGTGGTGGAGAGGCGTGTATCCGTTACTGTCCACACAGTTCACATTAGGGACCCTCCAAATACTGCAGACACAGACACCACAGTTTATTAGCTTTTCCAGCTTACATAAGCTAACGGTACGAACATTTCTGAGAGGATTTTCAGGGTATATTCATTAATATTTATCATCTTCAGGACTGCTAACTTAAATGAGTTAACCTGGCATGGTTACTGAGAGGATTTTCAGTTTATATGTACACACTTGTTCAGAATTTCCACTGTTAATGATAGACAGTTAGCTTACATAAGACGCTAACCTGACAGGAATTTCAGGTTAGATTCACGAAGGCTTATAACCTTCAATTCTAGCAAAATAATCAAACGGGCAACATCGTTTCCAGTGCTAATGCTACATAGCTAGTGTACACAAGCTAAAAGGACAAAATGTCTGAGAGAATTCGTAGGTTATATTCAGTAATGTTTATAATCCTGACTTCTAACTCTGTACAGCTAATTCACATCAGTTTTCCTAACTTGATTTTTAATATTTATAATCTTTATTGCTAATCCTACATAGCTAGCTGAAATGATTTAACCCTGACAGGATTTCTCAGGTTATTTTTTTATAGATGTTAAATCATTCTCACTGGTAATACTAGTTAGCTATCATGCAAGAGCTAGTGGATTTTCATTTTATATTCACAAATGTGCATAATCTTCACTGCTAAAGCTAGCATTTTACCTTACATTAGATGGCCTGAGAGGATTTTCAGGGTATATTCGTAAGCGTTTCACTGCTAACGCTAAGTTTTCAGGTTACATTCAGAAATGTACTGCTAATGCTAATTAGCCAGATTACATCAGCTAAAAACGATAGGTTGTTTAGATTATATTCTTCAATGTTCCATAATACCCGATGCTAACTCCTGATTTACAAAAGCTAGTCTTTCTGCTAACATTTCTAAGCTAAGTTCCATCCGTCAATTTTCTATACCCACTTTATTCCTAATTAGGGTCACGGGGATCTGCTGGAGCCTATCGCAGCCCACATTGGGCGAAAGGCAGGGGTACACCCTGGACAGGTCACCAGTCCATCACAGGGCCATATATAGACAGACAACCACACACACTCACTCCTATGGGCAATTTAAAATTACCAAATCAACCTAATGTACATGTCTTGGACTGTGGGAGGAAACCCAGAAACCGGGGAGAACATGCAAACTCCACACAGAAAGGCCCCTGCCTGTTCGAACCTGGGACTTGAACCCAGGACCTTCTTGCTGTGAGGCAACAGTGCTAACCCATAAGCCACCATGCTGCTCTAGTTAGCTATCTTGCAAGAGTTAACCTGACAGGATTTCTGAGTGGATTATAGTCACAAACGTACAGAATCTTCACTGCTAAAGCTAGTATTCTACCTTACAACAGATGGCCTGAGAGGATTTTCAGGGTATATTCTTAAGCGTTTAAAACCTTCACTGCTAACACTAAACCGCTAATGTATATGAGCTAATCTGACAGGATTTCTGTCAGTTTTCAGATTACATTCAGAAACGTTCGTATATTTTTTTTTACTGCTAACGATAATTAGCCAGATTACATCAGCTAGAAACGATAGGATGTTTACATTACATTCGTAAATGTTCCATAATACTCAACGCTAACCCCTGATTTACACAAGCTAGCCCTTTCTGCTAACATTTCCAAGCAAAGATTATATTCACATATCTTTAATGCTTATGAGTTAGCAGGATTTCTTAAAGGATTTCCGTGTTATATTTATAAATGTTAAATGAGAAACAAGAAGAAAGAGGGAAAGAGAAAATCAGACAGACAGAAGAAGATATGGAAAAGACGTAGACATGGAAAGAGTAAAGGAGTGAAAGGAGTGAAAGGAGTGAGAGGGGGAAGTGCAGAGGAAGATAGGAATAAAGTAATAGAGTAAAAGAGAAAAAGATGAAAAATGAGATGAGACGAGGAGGGAGAAGAGAGGGGAGTCCATCTGTCTCTCTCTCTCTCTCTCTCTCTCTCTCTCTCTCTCTCACACACACACATACACACACACTTGTGTAACAGCGTAATGACATCATCCACCTCCTTTCTTTAATACCCCAACCTTGTTGACCCATGGAATGGTATCACCATGGCGACTAAGCCTTGGTGCCACAATTGAGACTCATTCAGAGTGATGCTCTGTTAATGAAAGATAACGAGGGGGGGATATATAGGGTGTCAGAGAGACAGACAGAAAAGAGAGAGATAAACTAAGAGTAAGACATATAGACAGAGCGAGAGACGGAAATAGAAAGAGAAAGACAAGACTAAGAGAGAGAGAGAGCTATGCATGAACACTTCCAGTTACAGATTCCCTTTAATGTCTTGACACAGCCAGTTTTGTGTGTTCTTTGCGTGTGTGTGTGTGTGTGTCTGGGTTAAGAAGTACACACTGAAAGGAAACTCTAATCCTTAATATCCCCACAGAGGAATCAGACCAATGGAGGGTGCAGCTTACAACAAATTTTCCCATGATGCACTGCAAACATTAGTGTTCCTGTATCCTCTTTCAGGCTTGTATAGCGTTCTCTTATGCGCTAAGGCATTAATTAGCCCCTAACTAGCAGGCTAGCTGAGTTTCGGTCAATACCGTGCACTTTATTGATCAAATTCTTTCAAAAGTATAGGATCGGACTCGCTGTCTCTTATGACTTGTGATTACTGTTCTACTCATCCCAGGCTCTTTGTCTCTTAAACGCTTCTCCCTGCACTCTTGCTAGATCGGTTGTCGCTTTACAGAATTCACACTGCCCTCACACTGCCTTAGTTAGAATTAAAAGCATTAACTACGATCCATGTAAAATCCACTGTTCTGGTTAGAGCAGGCACAGCATGGATAAGGGGTGACAGCATCTTTGAGGCATACCCCAGGCACTGAACACATCTGGTGCGGACATTTTATTTATCAACTATACTTCCAGGGCATGTGTGTTTACATGCTTTAATCTACTTGTGCTACATTGTGGTTTGTTGCAGTGCTTCCTGCTATTTTCTGGTCACTCAAATAGCACACACACACACACACACCTATTTTTGGGAGAACTGGGTCGACCGGCGCTGTGGGACTTGCTGCCCGTCCGGCCGCTTCTTTTATATCGTGATAACCAAACCTAAAACCACAGGCAGCGACAGCAGGGGGCCAAGCACTGACACGGACACACTGAAGTTTCTAGGGTGTTAAAGCATTAATATTACAAAGGAATCTCTGGAATTCTTCACTCCCCTCCGAATCAGTTTAAAAAACACAGAATAATAAAATATAGAGAAGCAACGTGGCAGTGTTTTATGAAAATATATAAATTAAGTGGTTATGGTCATGTGACCTAGTAATGAGAAAGCCCTACATCATGCCCTTATAATCAAGGTCAAATGAGGTGTATGTAGTTCTCATGAAATTTTAAGCATGATTATTATGACTATGTCTCTGTGATTTATACAGACTTGTATCATGTCCCAACACATTATAATTTCTATAGACGTCCTCAACAACATTTCAATAATTTCTTCTCAACCATGTCTGTTCATTGTGGATTAAAGCCATTATTTATTACTACTAGTTTATCAGAACTTATATGTTGTTTGTTGTTGCTGTTAGTCTTTTGGCTGCTCCATGTTCAGGGTCATCACAGCGGATCATTTGGGCCGCATATTTCGATTTGGCACAGGTTTTACCCCAGATGCCCTTCCTGATGCAACCCTCCCATTTTATCCGGGTTTGGGACCGGCACTGAGAGTTAACTTTTCATTGGCTGGGTTAGCTCCCTTTCCGGGAATCGAACCCGGGCCGCGGCAACGAGAGCGCAGGATCCTGCCGCTGGACCACCAGGAGGCTACTTATCAGACCTTATATACCTGTACAGAAATTGAATCACTTGCATTTTTTAAATCTTAAAAGCCACGCCCCCTACCTGAGACCAACCTAAGTGCTGAGAAAACAACCCACTTCAAACATGCACTTTTGTCCATTTTGATACCATACTGTGTGTGATACCACAAAATCACATCTGGTTAAGATCCTAAACGACTCTTCATGCTTTAATCCCGTTCTACTTATTAGCTTCATATTGCTTCAGATCCTGAGAGATGACCAGTGTAGAAACCACATAAGTAAGCTACAGCTAGAAACACGGTCTAAAGAGAGAGACGCTTTATCAGTCAGTAACACGGCTCTAATACAGGAAGTGTTTAAAAAGAACATATGACTCTTGTTATCAGCAGAAAAAAACGGCAGTGAATTCTTTACCAGAGGTCATTTCATTTCACTGTAAGAGTTAGCGACTTCGGCAACCAGCTAATTTTAGTGTACAAGGTTAGAGCTGCTGCCAGTAAACACACACAACCTGCGGCTGAAGATCATTTTTATCATTTTTTCCATTCACAAAAATCCATTCGTTAGCTGTAAACGTTGCTGAGTGCATTATGGGTAACGCACACTGAGAACACTTTCAATCGCAACTGCTGAAAATTCTTGTGAATACAGCTTCTGTGCATTTCAGGGAGCTTGAGTTTCTGTTTTATGCAGTACCATTAAAACAGGAAGTGTTACTTTAAGACATTCAGAAAGAAAGGGGTCATGCGGTCACGTGTTTTCTCGTTAATATTGCAAACTGCATTTTCTTGTATTACTCACTTAAAGAAGAAAGAGAAAATAAGATAGGGGCTCGAGCTAACGTGTTTCACAGACCTTTCTACAGCCGTGATATAACTATACATGGATTAAAACGATGACATCATTCTACAACCAATGAACATTGAATACTAAATAAATATGGCTGCTCACACCACACTGCTGCTGTTGATCATTTTCCTCCAACAGCACATCCTGTTATGTTTACATTCCTCTAATTACTTTATTCAGATCTTTCCTTACCCAGACCAGGAGCGATCATCAAGTTTTGATCATCAAGTGCCACATTTTTTGGTAATGAACCCTCTACGGTTTGCCTACAAGGTGTGGAAGGTACTCAGATCTTCACACTGAGACACAATCAGAGCTACCACCAAGGTCTCGGACTTCAACACTTTCAACAGTTTCCTGCTTCTCCAACCATACAATGAATTGCAGGTTGCTGCCCCACAATCAAAGACTTTCTGACCAAAAGGCCAAAGCTTGCGATGCCAAACCAAAAAGTGTTTAATGCGAGCATTTCATCCAGAGCGACTTACAAATGATCTCATTTTATACAACTGAGCAAATGAGGGGCTCAGTAGTGGCAGCTTGGTGATAGGAAAATATCAGCGAGGAAGGGGAAGGTGCACAAGACAGTGGTGAGACCGGCCTTGCTGTATGTTTTAGAGGCAGTGTCACTGAGAAAGAGACAGGAGTCAGAGCTGGAGGTAGCAGAGCTGAAGATGTTGAGGTTCTCTTTAGGAGTGACACGGTTGGATGGGATTAGGAACGAGTACATCAGAGGGCTCAAGTTGGGGGACAGAGTTAGGGAGGCCAGATTAAGATGGTTTGGACATGTTCAGAGGAGGGAGAGTGAGTATATTGGTAGGAGAATGTTGGACATGGAGCTGCCAGGCAGGAGGCAAAGAGGAAGGCCAAAGAGGAGGTATATGGATGGAATAAATGAGGATATGAAGCGAGTGGGTGCAAATGTTGAGGATGCAGAAGATAGGGACAGGAAGGGAAGAAGAAGAAGAAGAAGAAGAGCAGTGGCAGCTTGGTGGATCTGTGATTCAAATTCACAACCTTCTGATCAGTAGTCCAACACCTTAATCACTACGCTACCACATCCCCGGTGCACCTCAAGACTCCATCCTAATACCTGATCATCCACCTGCAGCTCAAGGACTCCTCAATAGTAGGGCGTATTCATTATATACAATGAAACCAGGAAGCTGCTGGAAAAACACCTGCAGCTTAACATCAGCAGGACAATAAGAACTGATGGTGAATTTCCAGTTTGTTCGGAAACCTGTCAAGCCAGTCCTCATGAAAGAAGGGGGAGATACCAGTACGTGGGGGTCTACCTGAACAACACATGAGCACTGAGCCGAGAGCATTGAAAAGGCTTCTTTCTAAGAAGGCTACTGTGCTCTTCTATCACTTCTACCTACTGGAGCCAGCATTCTCTTCATCTGTGGTCTGCTATGGGGGAGGGACATGCCAAGCACTGACCATGAAGGCCAGGACTCTAAGTTTTTCCACCCTTCATACTGAGCTCAATATTATATCCATATCATATACAGCACTTCCTCCCTTTTAACCTGGGCCAAATCCCAAATGGCTGTACAACATAGTGTACAACACACTGATGGGATTCAGCCGTATGAAAAGAGCGACTTTCAATCTTGTCTCTTTAATTTGCACCAAGAATTATTACGATTTTAAGTATCGGCACCTTTGGCTTCCATTACCTTGCTCAGCAAATTCGGCATGTGTCATGGTCAGGGGAGAAGCTCCACGTTTCGAGCATTTCAATATATTTTAATGCCGGAAACAAATGTGTACATGAAGGTATTGTATTTAGTCGACTAGCCACCAAAAAGCAACCAGGTCAGTGAGTGTTATGTGATGGAATACAGAGACCGGTACTCAATCAGGGTCATTAATCTGGACGGAAAAGTAGATATTTCATAAGGAAAAGACAAGGAAATTTGTTTCCTTTATTAGCTGCCCTTTACTTTACTCAAATTGTATGAATCAGACCAACGTCCCCCCCTAATCAACCCTAGTCTTTCTTCATAAAGTTACATAAAAAGGAAAACTAGCCCTGGTTCTATTTACACCGCTTCAACTGCTGACCCGGACAAGACAGACACATCCGCACCGGTGCTGAATTACATGCGCAAGCAGAAGGAAAGGTCAAAAAAGTAGCTAAGTTAGCACAAGGGCTTTTATGAGGGCTTTTCCGACTGTAAGGGCAAAAAAAATTCGTTTGAAGTATGCAGGCAGGAAAAAGGGCCTCAGATGTCTAGCTTTGAAAACAGCGGGTGGGTCGAGGGCCGAGGAAAAAAAACGAGAAGATCGGGAATTACTGAGGGCCCTAAAATCTGAATAGGTGCCAGTGCTAAGCAAAAAACACACACGTTTAACCTGTGGAATTTGTGGTGATTTTTGTGCACACTTTTTGGAAGTATTGAGACACTGAGGATCGTGTAAACAAACAAAAAGCAACCTGTGTGTGTGTGTTTCTATTTTAACACACAAACCACAGCAAAGCAACGTAAATCCGCTCCGATTGCCTGATGACTCAGCGTTATTTTCTCAGCCAAGAATGAACCAGTTTTTATTTCTTCTGAGAACACACACACACACACAGAGCTGTGATATTTCCCACATGACTCTGCCCACACACTAAAGAGACACAAGATGAAGCCATGAAGCAGAGGTCCATCACATCCAGACATGGACAGAATCCGATATGTTCACTAATCCAAACACCATCAGAGAGATATCCAGATGTGAGTTTCTGGAATTTTCTTAGGATCTAGACCTCACTAACAAAGCCAACAGATGTGAGGAATACAGAATACGAATCGCTTTCTTTAGCAAATCCAACACTAACTGATAGCTGTAAGCTTTAATGATCGTTAAACAGCCTTTATACATACCTCCCCCCCCTTACACACACACACACACAATAATACTATTGAAACAGCCCGCAGTGGTGAGCAGACAAACAGTGGTGGTAAACTGTGAAGCCACATTATTCTACACAGGAAGTTGTGACTAAATTTTTTTTAAAAAAGGGCAAAACAGGACACTGGGGCAGAATGTGCTAGATCAGTGAGGATAAAATGAACCTCAAGCATAGTGCCTCATATCCTGCATGTCTGATTCATCTGTGCTGAATATAACTTCAAAGAGACATTCGTAACTCACTTTATTTACTCCGATAAACCCGGCCTGTACGGACTGTCTTCCTGTCTGTCTGTCTGGGTGTGTGTCCAGTAGAACGCCTGCCTCTCCCAGTGATTATCTGACTCCTTGTCCAGACTTTTGTGTGTCCGTCTGCCTTTCTTGTTACATGTTTGCCTGTCTGCAAGTCCAGTTGTCTGTCCAGCTGCATGTCTGCCTCTCTGTCTTGTTGCCTGTCTGTCTGCACTGATAAGTGGCTGGCAGCCTGCCTGTTAGTCTGGCTGTACAAGCCTGTCTGTCGGTCTGGCCGGTTTGTCTGCCTGTAAGTACAGCCATATCTGACCATTTGTCCGTCTGTTTGTCTTTCTGGCTGCATGTATGTCTGTCTTTCCAATCATATATTTGTCTGTTTGTCTGTCTGGCTGTCTTTCCAGCTGCATTGATATCTGTCTGTCTTGGCATCTGTCTGTCTGTCTGGCCATCTTTCTGTCTGTCTGGCAATCTGTCTGTCTGGCCAGCCATCTCTCTGTCTGTAAAGCCATCTGTTTGTCTGTCTGGCAATTTGTCTGTCTGTCTGGCCATCTCTCTGTCTATCTGGCCGTCTGTCTGTCTGTCTGTATGTCTCTCTGTCTGTCTGGCAATCTGTCTGGCCATCTCTTTGTCTGTCTGTCTGTCTTTTGGACCATTCTGCCTGTACATCTCTCTGACTTTCCAGCCCAATACCTGTCTGTCTGGCTCTGTAGCCATACAACTGCCTACTTGTCTTTTGGGTCATACATCTGCATGCCTGTCTTTCTGCCCCGTACACTGGTCAGTTTTCATGTCCAGCCACATGCCTGTCTGTTTTCCCGGCTGTCTGTCAGTTGGTCTGTCTGTCTTTCCAGGCACACCGTGTGCCACTCAGTTTGGCTGCCTGTCTATCTGTGTGCCAGTCCTGTCGCCTGTTTGTGTGCCAGCCTGGCCGTCTATCTATCTATCTGCCAGTCAGTCCAGCCATCTGTCTATCCGTCTGTCTGCCTAACAGTCCAACCATCTGTCTGCCCACATGTCCGGCCTGGACACATGACTGTGTGTCTGTGTGGGCAAGCTGTGCGCCTGATCCACTTCAGATGTGTTAAACACATCAGGTTTTACTGATTGAAGCTGAAAAAAAAAATCAGGAAATAATTAACCAACCGAGCATGAACCAACCACTTCCTGTTGGTGCAATGGAGCTGGACACAGAGCGCCTTGTACACTTCACCCACATGGTCATTTCCACACTTATACACACACACAACACTGGGCACTTCCAGTTAAAACAGAACTTCGTACTCACAGCAGATTCAACAGAATTTCTGCAGTGGAAATGATTAAAGTATTGCTCTGCATGTAATTAAATAACAATAAATAATTAATTCAATAACATGAAACTGATTATTACCAGATACTATTTCAGCGCACCTTGTCCTAAACTGTTAAAACAGGACGTTTCCCAATTTCTCTTCCCACAGCTTCTTCCTCTTTCATTTACAGCCAATTTTAATAATTTATCTCCTACTTACCTCATCCTGTGTGGTTTGTTACACAAAAAGGAATTATATATATTATATATTTTGGTTATGGGAAGTAAAATCTGTGGTGTGGATAAAGGAGAGAAGTTGAAGACGAGCTACGACGACGTCACGGTGACATCACTGGGTCCAAAAATCCAGCTTGTTCTGCATATTTTAAAGATGGTGGATGTCAGAGCGGACAGCTTTATTTTTTTTAAAAAGTAAAATGCAATATCTTTGTCTAAATAATTTCTCAGAGGGTTTATACTTTCACTGGAAACGTGTTAATGTCCAATCATGGCCTCAGAGAAATCTGGAAGGCGAGTGTTAATGAGCTGACGGACAGGGTTTTTGTAAACACTTCCTCTTCCAACCGTAAGCCCCATAAATCATGTCTTTAGAGAGTTAGTTCATTTAGCTAGTTATTTATGAGCTCACACTTTTCTAAGCAAAGTAACCTTGTGCTGATTTTAGCCAATCACAGGCCACATTTGGGAAACGCCCACATTCCTGCTTGTGGAAGTGTTTTAGCTTATTCTTTAGCTTAGTCTCTGTCCAACTTTCTGCCTATCCCCCACCCCTCTCTCTCTCGGCCCGTCTCTCACCCTCTCTCTCTCGGCCCATCTCTCACCTTCTCCCTTTGTCTCTCTCTTTCTCTCTCTCTCTGTTGCTCTCTTTGCCCGTCTCTCTCCCCCTCTGTCTCTCTCTCTCGGCCCATCTCTCACCCTCTATCCTTATCCCTCTCTCTCTACCCGTCTCTCTCCCTCTGTCTTTCTCTTGCACTCTCTCCTTCCGCCGATCTCTCTACCTCTGTCTCTCTTTCTGCCTGCATTCTTCCTGTCCATCTCCCTGTCTCTCTGCCCTTCTTCCTGCCCATCTCCCTGTCTCTCTGCCCTTCTCTCTGCTTGTCTGTCATCTCTCTGCTCAATTTTCTGCCCGATCTCTCTGCCCATCTCTCTCTCTTTCTGCCAGTCTCACTGTTCATCTTTTTATCACCAGTGAAGACACTTATGTAATGTCTTTACATCATTGATAGCTGTATGTTTCGGGTACATGAATGGAAGAGGGATTTCACTGAACGCGTGTCGTGATGTCGTCACGTGCCTTGGCCCAAAAACCACAGAAAATATGAGTTAACGTTGTAAAAACCCCAAACTCCTCCGAATATCACAGGGTTTGCTTGACTTTGTGCAAAATCCTGAAGGGACTGTTCGATCCAGGGTGCTTATATTCGAGGTTTGGTTTTGTTTAAGTGTATCTGCAGAAGATCATGCAGCATGTCAGAGTCTGTTGTTCAGCCATGATGGAATGAAATACATTCCTTGAGATTGACTTCAACTCTGTTCTCAGCTCTTACACAACAAATCGACAAGTCCAGACATGAAAGGGAGCTGCGTGCTGCACAGGAGTAAAGAAACAAAACCTGCAAAACACAAAGAGCTTCTCACAATCCTGGTCAAAAATGAGGAAACTCAGCAAGCAGCACGGCACCAGGCATAAAGCATTCAGTACTTATGATATTATTATATTATAGTACGTTATATATAAACTATATTGAGACATCATGTCTACAAATCAGAGACAGCGATCACATAATTCTGTTCATCGGGTGTTTCATAAACAGAGGATCAGAAATGGGGAACTGGGCGTGGCCTGAACAGGTGTATATACAGGCACACGTCACAGTGTTACTGTTGTTTATGATCCATATTATTGGTATAATAAACACTGTGAGTAACTGTGAGTGTGTTAAGAATTGAGGTGGATTAAGACACACTGACTGATCTGCATCACTGGGTCACAGCCTGTGACTGCCTCCTCCTTCTAAATATACACCTAGTGGGGGAAAAAGGGCAAATATTACAGTGTGCTGCTGCTGCTGATGATGGTGATGACTTTGGAGTTCAAAACGCTATTGCACAACTCCTCAGAACTAGATTTGCAATTAATTAATCCAATTAAGTGTAACAGCCCTTTCAAATAGCCTGCTCTGGTGTGTGTGTGTGTGTGTGTGTGTGTGTGTGTGTGTGTGTGTGTGTGTGTGGCAGAAAGTTAGGCAGAGAGACTGCAGACAGGCAGAGTAATAGGCAAAGAGACAGAAAGGGAGACAGGAAGGGAGATAAAGATGGACAGAGAAACGGGCAGAAAACTGAGCAGAGAGTCGACAGACAAGCAGAGAGACTGGCGGAGAGACAAGGAGATGGGAAGGAAGAATGACAGGCAGAAAGAGAGACAGAGAGAGAGCGACAGGCAGAAGGAGACAGACAGACAGAGGGTGAGAAAGACAGATTGGGAGAGAGACAGAGAAAGAGACAGGGGGAGAGACTGGGAAAGAGAGAGACAGAGGGAGAGAGAATCAGGCAGAGAGAGAGAGACGGGGAGAGAGAGATGGTAAGAGGGAAACAGACAGGCATAGAGAGAGACAGGGAGAGAGAATCAGGCAGAGAGAGACTACAGAGAGAGAGACAGACAGGGAAAGTGAGAGAGATGGTAAGAGGGAGAGAGACGGGGGGAGATGGAGACAGGCAAGGAGAGAGACAGAGGGAGAGAGATGGTCAGAGTGAGAGACAAGCATAGCAAGACAGAGGAAGAGACAGGCAGAGAAAGAGACAGAAGGGAGAGAGACAGTGGGAGAGAGACGAGCAAAGAAAAAGACAGCAGAAGAGAGACGGGCAGAGCAAGAGACAGAGAGAGAGAGACAGAGGGAAAGAGACAGGAAGAGAAAGAGACAGAGGGAGAGAGACAGGCAGAACAAGAGACAGAGGGAGAGAGACAGGCAAAGAGAGAGACACAGCAAGAGACAGAGACAGAAGAAGAGAGACAGGCAGAAAGTTGGGCAGAGAGACGTATATAAAATCTGGATTATCACACCAGTCATGAACAGCAGTTTCTCCATTCACTGCCATCATTAGTGGTCCTTAATGAACATCTTCAGTCTCACACACTCACACAGGAGGAGAGTAAACGCTGCTCATCAATACACACTCAACACCAGATCAACATCTAATCTCATTCCACTTCATTCTGGAACTGGAGTCAATGCATTAGTAATGTGAACAGCTAAAAATACTGCTATGATGTAATCAGGGTTGTGGTTTATTTAATAGCATAAAATGGTATGGATATGATGTGAAGGTGTCACTGTGTCATGCTTAGTCACTGTATATGATCAGACTCATCCCTGACTAGTTTTATTTCAAAATATTGGAATATCTGCTTACCGGTTCAAACGAGATTCACATTTACATCCTCAAAATTTTTACTTTATTCTCAGAAGCATCTTTCTAGCAAAGAACAACAATAAGGGGATTTCATCTGTATTGCCTTTAGCTTTTTCCATTTAGGCTTTGTGACATAAATCGTGATATTTTTCAACTCGGTTATCATACTGTGAAAGTGTACCATTTGTGTAAAAATATAATTTTTACTTTTTTATGTGTGGGGGAAAAAAGCAAAAAATTCAAATGACTTGAAAAATAAATCCAAAAAAATTAAAATAAAAAATAATAAATAATAATAAATTGTTAGAAATGTATTTACTATAATTATAAATAATAATAATAATAATAATAATAATAATAATAATAATAATAATAATAATAATAAATTTAAATGGAACATAATTGATTCCATAGGACACTTGTCTATCTTTTTATTTATTTATTTTTTTAATTATGCTTAAGCTTTTATTTACATTATCAGTACATTGCCATGCTCTGCTCACTATAACTGCAAAGAAAGTTCAGGTTAAGGTCGTTTCTCTGTCCTTACAAGCAAGACAAATAATATGAAGAAGATATCAATATCATATCATATCATATCATGAGATACTTAAAGGTATTTCTATGATACATGCCACGTATCTCAATATAGATGCCAATAAAACAGTATTATTAAAAAAATTATGATGATAATAGTAATGAATGTTTTCATAATTAATACTAAAAAAATAGAGCATTAAAAACATTTTTAAAAAATAGCATACAAATTATTTAAAAGGGATAAACAAATTTAATAAACGAATCTATTATATATTTATTTTTATAATTAAATTAAATACAATAAATACAATTATTTTTCTTTTTTCTTATAATCAAAATTTTTTTTTTTAGATATTTAATTCTTAAAAAATAAAATAAAATAAATTAAACAGCCCCAGGACTACCAAACTGTTACAAGAGTATAAGAACGAAAGTTAAAAAGAAATTATTTCTTGCTTTGCTGTGATTTTCTTCAAAACTCACTGAACTAGCCTATTTACTGTCAACCAAGGCTGCTGGTGAAGTAAATGATCCCGTCAAAACTGTGCTGGACGATTAGCATATAAACCCTGTTCACGTAGAACCTGTTTCTCTCGTATTTGCAATTTTATTTATACTCCTGCGTCGGCAAATCTTAGAAAACATGCCAGCGTCAGCATACGCAGGTGTCTGCGGGCAAAAAAAAACCCAAGACGTCCCACAGAATTATTACTGCAATAAAGAGAATGGAGAGAGGAAGCAAAATACTGCATACATCAGGAAAGTTTGGCTTCTTCCACTGTATTTGAGGTTCTGTGAATTCTGTTGCGGGCAGCACGGTGGCTTAGTGGTTATCCAAAACGAACTAAAATGTCCTCCAGATTGACAAATGTTTCTGATAAAGTAAAATCATGTTCCTGAAACGGCTCATTTGCATTTGGTTACGCCCACATAAATCCATAAAAGGTAATATGCACAGACAGCTGAGGGTATGAAATGAGTGCTCAGGGTAAAGTCTGAAGGCAACAGTGGAAGTTATTTTGACTCACTGCTATACCAATAAACATAAAAATATGTAACAATACACAACACCACGAATAAGAAAGCGCTAACTCAGCAAATTTTCCAACAATTACAATTGTTGACTGTTGAACTGTTGCTATAGAAACGCTATCATATTAGATGAACTCGTTAAAACCTTAGATTTGTGCTGTTACCACTATTGTCAGAAACTTAAACAATACTTTATGATTAGAGAAGACATACCAGTTCATATTGTTTTGTTCTGATAAATACACTACCTCATTAGCATCTAATCTGCATATGTAAATTTAATTCCCGTGGCTGAAATATCGCGATGGTACACGGAATCGGAAGTTCAGGCTAAACTTCATATTTTTGACATTTTTCATACACAAACAGTATCAAAACTAGTCATAGATGTTGGTAAGTGACTTCTCTTGTGTATATTTAAAGATTCACATATGTTGCATAAGTAAACAAGACCCCTAAAAATAATATTATAATAATAAGCAAGAAGGTGGCCGACTTTAACCGCTCCCTCTTATTAGCTTTCAGGCTAATCGCTTCTCCTACCTGAGTAAGCTGGAGAGCGCGTGAGCGCTCGCGCTGTGTCCGCCGCCGCTCGAGCCGTGTCCCGCGCCTCCTCCTCCTCCTCCTCCTCCTCCAAATCCTCCTCCTCCGCCACCACCGGACGTGGCTCTCTTCCCGCTCAGCAGCTTCTCCACGGCGGCCACATTCCCGGTGCGCGCCGCCTCCAACAGTTCTTGCTCCTTCCCCATCTCAGCCGAGCAGAGACACACCAAACCGGGCAGAGAGAAGAAGATCCGACTCGCGCCACCACCACCGCCTCCGCCGCCGCCCCGAAACGCGCATTCACGCGCTCACGCCACTGCGCACAGAAAACAAGATCCACAAGTTCAGGGAATTCTCCCCGTATTCCCAATCCAGTTCTGTCCGATCCAGGGGAAAAAACTTTCCTCCGTCCAAGCACCACTCACTCACACTCACTCACACACACACACGCACGCACGCACACACATACACCCAAACATACACACACATACACACTTCCTCTGTCCGGCTCTGACACGTCACTTCCTGGAGTCTGGTCCCATCCTGTCTCCCAAATGGTTCCCTACAGGACAGACAGTGCACTACACAGGCCAAATTGCTCTCTATTGGACACATAGTGCACACTAGGTAGGGTGCAAACGCTCTTATTTATAATTTGCTCCATAATTTAGTGCACTTCTATAGGAATTTAGGAGCTGTATCCTAAATTGTTCCAAATATAGTGCACTAAGCCTGTTATTGATCATTTAGTGCACTACAATAGCCCTTATTCCATTCCCCAGTGTAGTGCACTTGTTTGAGGATTTGGGAGCTGTATCCTATCCCTATGTACTGCACTACTATAGACATTTGGGGGCTGTATCCTAAATACCCATATTGAATATTTAGTGCACTACAGAGGTGTTTAAAAACCCTTATTTCAAATTCTTATGCAGGGCACTTTATGGATTTGGGAGCTGAATCATATAGTCACACTTCATTAGGGGTCAAAAGCCCTTATTTTGTACCTTAGTTCAGTTCAGTGTGGAGATTTGGAAGTTAAATCTTAAATGTCCCCTACTGAACATACAGATACACTATATTGGCAAATGTTTTGGGACACCAAATCACTGAATTCAGGTGTTGTTTTTCAGGGGTGGGCTCGGCCCCTCAGTTCCAGTGAAAGAAACTCTTAATGTTTCAGCTTCATACCAAGACATTTTGGACAAATTGCCTGACTTCACAAATGTGCTTCTAGTGGAATGGTCAAAAATTTCCATAAACACACTCCTAAACCTTGTGGAAAGCCTTCCCAGAAGAGTTGAAGCTGTTATAGCTGCAAAGGGCAGGTCATCTCCAAAATATAGTGCACTATATAGTGTGCAGAAGACATTTATTCTTACCATATACAGGGGATGAGGGACCATCTCAAAGGGCCTTCAATAAGAGCTTTAGCCCCATATAGTGAACTCCCAAATCTATATAAAGCTAAACTAGGGTACAAATTAAGGGCTTTTTAAAACCCTATTTAGTGCACTATATGATTCGACAAAGGTAAGGGTTTTTACCCTACTTTTAGTGCAAATAAATAAATATCCAATAAGGGACATTTATCTATAGAAGTGAACTACATAGGGTACGAAATCTTATATCCTCCTGTGTTGTGTGCTTTGTCCTATAGGGAGCAGGGATTAGGATACAGCTCCTATAATCCATTTACATATATACGTGCAATATATTAGGGATCGAAAGGTCTTTTAGTGCACTATATGTCCAGTTGGGCTTGTTCTTAAAATAGTCTGCACTACATAGTGTATAATGCACACTACATTACTGTGTTCAATTATATAAATTAAAGATCGAGCTTAACTATTTCTACAAGGGTTTTCTATCTTATAAGCACATTCTAAGTCTATCATGAATACGTCATAAATAAATACGATAGGTTTATCTTCCGACTTTTATGACAGAATCTTTAAAAAAATAAAATAAAACAAACAAATTTATAAAAATAAAGATTGACATTTTTAATTAGTAAAATATTTTTCTTTAAGGAAAAATAAAATAAACACATTTATAAAAATAAAGATTGACATTTTTAATTAGTAAAATATACATAAATACGTCATAAATAAATAAGCTAGGTTTATCTTCCGACTTTTATGACAGAATCTTTAAAAAAATAAAATAAAATAAACAAATTTATAAAAATAAAAGATTGACAATTTTAATTAGTAAAATATTTTTTCTTTAAGGAAAAATAAAATAAACACATTTATAAAAATAAAGATTGACATTTTTAATTAGTAAAATATACATAAATACGTCATAAATAAATAAGCTAGGTTTATCTTCCGACTTTTAAGACAGAATCTTTAAAAAAAAATAAAAATAAACAAATTTATAAAAATAAAATGTTGACAATTTTAATTAGTAAAATATTTTTTCTTTAAGGAAAAATAAAATAAACGAATTTTTAAAAATAAATATTGACATTTTTAATTAGTAAAATGTACATAAATACGTCATAAATACATAAGCTAGGTTTATCTTCTGACTTTTATGACAGAATCTTAAAAAAATAAAATAAACAAATTTATAAAAAATAAAGATTGACATTTTTAATTAGTAAAATATTTTTTTCTTTAAGAAAAATAATGGAATCCGTTTTTCTACCGACAAAATCATTACAAAATATTTTTACAGGACGGATATTATTTTGTTTAATAATGAATTGATTTTAATAATCCGGTATTTTTATATTGTATCGACATTACATTTTTTTATTAGAACTTTTATTTTGCCGAACTCTTAAAAACCGGAAATTATTTTTTCCCGGTTAGCTTTAGCCTGTCGGTCATTCAGTTAGCTTTTCTTGTAGTTATAAGTATCCTGTTATTAATATTATATTAATTAGTTATATAAATATATATATATATATATATTATTTTTTATATATTTATTTTTGTTTCTGTTAAACCCCGGAGTGCTTTTTATACTGAAAGGTAAAGTATAAAACGATCAGAAAAGACCATCTGCATGTGTTTACAAACACTGTACTGGCGAGTTAGCATACAGCTGCATCTGGGATAGATATATCTGGATTAACTAATCCGGTTAAATTATTTTTTTAATCTCATTTTGTAATGTCAATTTGTGAATAAATTGGGCGGACTGGTAGATTTATAGACCATAACGAACACAGACTGTAACTGAAATGAGGCCGAATACTGAATGACTCTCTTAGATGTTCGTTCACTACATAGGGTGTAGAAGAGCAATGGCACGTGCACAGGGAGTGAGAGATGGTGTGTAGAGAAAATGTACAATAGATTCCTCCTGGGATTGAGAAACACTGTATTTGGTTAATGGAGCTTGCAGTTGACTTTGTAGTGTACTATGTAGGGTGTAAAAGGCGAGCTGTTGTGTGCAGTGCATTTTGATCTAGGGAGTTCATTGTGTGGTGGGCTGAGAAAACCCATCATGTGTCACTGCAGCTTAATTCTATACACTGATCAGCCATAACATTATAATCACCTGCTTGATATTGTGTTGGTCCTCCTTTTGCTGCCAAAACAGCCCTGACCTGTCGAGGCATGGACTCCACTAGATCCCTGGTATCTGGCACCAAGGTTTTAGCAGAAGATCCATGGATTGGACTTGTTTGTCCAGCACACCCCACAGATTGAGATCTGAGTAATTTGGAGGCCGAGTCAACACCTCAAACTCATTGTTGTTCTCATCAAACCATTCCTGAACCATTTTTGCTTTGTGGTACGGTGCATTATCCTGCTGAAAGAGACCACAGTTATCAGGGAATACCGTTTCCATGAAAGGGTGTAGATGGTCTACAACGATACTTAGGTAGGTGGTACGTGTCAAAGTAACATCCATATGGATGGCAGGACCCAAGGTTTCCCAGCAAAACATTGACCAAAGCATGACACTGCCTCCGCCGGCTTGCCTTCTTCCCATAGTGCATACTGGTGCCATGTGTTCCCCAGGTAAGCGACTCGCACGCAACCGGCCATCCACGTGATATAAAAGAAAACGTGATTCATCAGACCAGGCCACCTTCTTTCATTGCTCCCTGGTCCAGTTCTGATGCTCATGTGCCCATTGTTGTCTCACTGCTCTGCGGCTATGCAGCCATACATCAACTGCTAACACATCAACTTTGAGGACAAAATGTTGACTTGCTGCCTAATATATCCCACCCACTAACAGGTGCCATGATGAGGAGATAAGCAGTCTTATTCACTTCACCTCACCTCTCAGTGGTCATAATATTATGGCCTGATGGTGTATATAAAAAAAGCCAATAGCTTAAAATTTGTAGAGTCAGGACATCACCATAACACCGAACACTATATGATAGAAAATGTGAAGGATTTCCCAGGACTGGTGCACAATTCTATCTGTATATTTGTGATTAGTGCTTTTTTTTTTTTTTTTTTAAATCATGCAGCCGGCGTGAGTCATGGCCGATCCGGCGCGTGTAAAAAACGAACCAGGAAATGACGTCACGGCGGCAGAGAGTGCTCACCAGGATAAAAATGCAGGTGAGGGTTCAAGCGGAGGAAACGCAGCTTCCGAGATGACGATGGATCAGACCTCCATGAAACAGGGGGACAAAGTGGTGAGACGTGACCAAATACGCACAGCAATACAAATAAAACAACATACAGAACAGTGTAGGAATGGACGTTTCGCCCTCCCTAACAGTTTACCCCTCCCTCTGCAGGGCGTGGCCAAGGAAGGGACCGGGGCAGATGAGGACGACGAAGCACACTCGAGCGGTCATCCTCCGCCTGCTAAAAAACTGAAAGTGGAGCCGGAGAAGAAGAAGGAGAAGAGGCACAAAGTGGACGAAGACGAGATCCAGAAGATGCAGTGAGTCTTTCTGAGCGGAGACGTCGACGTGTTTAAGAAGGATTTTGTTGTCCTATTTGGACCGGATTAGTTTATGTGTTTCAAGTTGGCTGTATTTTCTGAATTAGCAACCTTACATGATTATCAACAATTAAATCATGTAGATTATTAATTTATCTGCACTGATCACTCAGTATTTTAGGATCTGGCAGTGATTAGTCATTATTTAGTTAGTATTAGACACGCTGTACTTGTAGGGTGTAGAAGGTGTTATTTAACTTGGATATTTAGTAACAAAGTGTACTTGGGGTCAACAGTCCAGAGTAATGGAGAGTGTGGGAAAGAGGTAAAGAAGCGAGTGCAGGCAGGTTGGAATGGGTGGAGAAAGGTGTCGGGAGTTCTGTGTGATAGAAAAATATCAGCGAGAATCAAGGGGAAGGTGTACAAGACAGTGGTGAGACCGGCCATGCTGTATGGTTTAGAGGCAGTGTCACTGAGGAAGAGACAGGAGTCAGAGCTGGAGGTAGCAGAGCTGAAGATGTTGAGGTTCTCTTTAGGAGTGACACGGTTGGACAGGATTAGGAACGAGTACATCAGAGGGACGGCTCATGTTGGACGTTTGGGGGACAGAGTTAGGGAGGACAACAAGATGGTTTGGACATGTTCAGAGGAGGGAGAGTGAGTATATCGGTAGGAGAATGTTGGACATGGAGCTGCCAGGCAGGAGGCAAAGAGGAAGGCCAAAGAGGAGGTATATGGATGGAATAAATGAGGATATGAAGCTAGTGGGTGTAAGTGTTGAGGATGCAGAAGATAAGGATAGGTGGAGAGAGATGATTCACTGTGGCCACCCCTGAAGGGAAAAGCCGAAATAAGAAGAAGATTTAATAACATAGTGTGTGTGTGTGTTGTGTAGAGTGTTGGTGTCTTCGTTCTCCGAGGAGCAGCTGAACCGGTACGAGATGTACAGACGCTCAGCTTTCCCTAAAGCAGCCATTAAAAGGGTAAGAAACACACTGCTTTAATTCACAGCTCATCACCGTCTAGCAATAATACGTAACACTGTTGAGAAACGTATTTATGGGTCAATTTCGGGTCAAGAAGTAACTACCGACAATCATATTTGAATAGTTTCTGCTGTATTGCTTTAAAATAATAAATTGTTAAATATAAGAGATGGCATTGGTCAGTATTGGGCAAACATCTGCAAAGAAACAAATAAAAGCATGAGATATCAGATCCTGTAACAAATGGGACCAGCACAAGTATCTGAGCTGCTGACCAATCAGATCTGAGAATTCAACAACAGTGTAGTATAATAATACTTATTATTATTGAATGTATTGAATCATATTTTCAGCTTATTCAGTCCATCACGGGATCATCGGTGTCTCAGAACGTCGTCATCGCCATGTCCGGCATCTCTAAAGTGTTCGCCGGGGAGATTGTTGAAGAAGGTAAGCGTTATTTAACAGATAAAACTCTAACTGTGGTTGTGTTTGTGTTGTTGTTAATGTGTGTGTGTGTGTGTGTGTGTGTAGCTCTGGATGTGTGTGAGAAGTGGGGAGACACTCCTCCTCTGCAGCCCAAACACATGAGGGAAGCGGTGAGGAGGCTGAAGACTCGGGAACAGATCCCTAACACGAAGTACAAGCGTATTCTCTTCCACTGAACACACACAGCTACAGTGACTCTCCTGTCTAAAATTTAAAGCAGCCATTTGTAATATTTAGAGTCCTCTTTTACCCAAGAGGTGAACTGCCATGAAAATCCTCACAGGCTTCCTGACTACAGAATCTGTGGACTTTTTTCTTTTTTTAGCTTTTGGAACTTAAGCCTTTTTTCAGGGCCAGAAAAAAATACACAGAAGCCTGAAAGAAAGATGCTAGCTCAATCTATCCTAAGGAAATATTTCTAATCAATGCTTTTCTAAGGCATCTGTAAAAGACAGATAATTATCACAGGTCTTGAAACACTTGGAAGAACATTACAGACTGCACCTTTAATATAATCACCTCACACAGATGCTGTGTATTTATCAACAAACAGGAAGGGCATTGGGGATGGTTTATTTGCCCAGAAATTGAGACCACATGCTCTCATTCCTGTTTGTGCTGTAAATAGTAACACTGAAGAGATTGTGTGTTCCAGCACCAGCACCGGGCCCTCATCCACTTTTCTGTCATTATGTCCGTGACAGTCCGTGTCATGCTAATTGGCATGTCCACCCTGATCTAACTTGCTTTAGTCTGACTGAAAATCTCACTCAGTGTCCATGTGTGTTAAGATATTTGAAGTTTGGTGTTTAGTGTTGCTCTTGACTGTAAATACTGCCTTAAGCTTCAATTCTTTTACTCATGTGAATGTTTTTAGTTGAAATAAACAGTGTATGTGTTTGTAAAGTGTCTTTTCTCCCTCATGCCCACAGAGTTTCAGTTGAAGATCAGAACTCTTCCCTGTTAAATAACAGCTACTGAATGTGTGGAACTGGAATATTCATTTCATTAAATGACAGGAAAAGGGAAAAAAAACTCTAACCCCTTATCAATACATCCCGATCCTGTGAATATTTAAAGTGAAAATGAGCTCATTCCTAAAAATGGAACAGAATATTTAAAAAATGCGGAAAATAGAAAAAATGCAGCAGATAGTCAAAAACATGCAAGAAAGAAAAATGCAGCAGCCAATTCAGGAAATGTAACAAACTAAAATGTACCATAATTCAGAAAATGCAACAAAAAGAAAAGAAAAATGCAGCAGCCAATTCAGAAAACGTAACAAACCAAAAATGACCGCGATTTAGAAAATGCGGACACAGAAATCTGAAAATGATACAAAAATGCAACAGTAAATCAAAAATGCAACTAAAAGAAAAAATGTAACGAAAGATCAGAAAATGCAATGAATAGGGAAAAAAAATGCAGCAACCAAATAAGGAAACGTAACAAATTAAAAGTTTTACTGCAATTCAGAAAATGCAAAAACAACAGAAAATCAGAAAATCCAACAAAAAAGAAAAGAAAAATGCAGCAGCCAATTCAGGAAACGCAACGAACTGAAAATTATCGCGATTCAGAAAATGCAGCAAAAAGAAAAATGCAACAGAAAATAGTACAAAAAGAAAAGAAAAATGCAACAGAAAATAAAATAATGGCACAGAAAATGCAGCAAAAAGAAAAATGCAGCAGCCAATTCAGAAAATATAACAAACCAAAAATGACCACAATTCAGAAAATGCAAAAACAGAAATCTATAGAAAAAAATTATGCAAACATTTTACAAAGAAAACAAGAGCAAATCAGAAAATGCAACAAAAAGAAAATTGTAACAAACAAAAATGCAACAGAAAATCAGACAACGCAACAAAAAGAAAAGAAAAATGCAGCAGCCAATTCAGGAAATATAAACGAAATATTAGCCCAATTCAGAAAATGCACAAACAGAAATCTAAAAAATCAAGAGCAAATCAGAAAATGCAACAAAAACACAACAAAACGTCAGCAAGGTGAACAACAAACATGACGCACTGAAAAGCGACACCTTCTCTGCGTTGTTCTTCTGTTTCAGTGAAAAGACCATCAGCAGGTTACTGCAGGTCATCGAGGTAACATCAGCTCACATGAAAGAAGAAGCACAGACGCCATTTCTGATCTTTTAGTCAACTTTTATTTTTTTATTCTCCACATACAGTCATGGTTCACAGAACCAATCCCCCCACCCCTCAATCAGTAAATACCCCATGACGATATAAATATAAAATGATCTGAACACTGTTACAGGATCTGAGATCATGCGTGTGAGCATGTGATGAGTTGTAGTGTATTAACAAGAAATCAAGTACACCTGATGTCTCTGGGTCGTGTCCCATTTAGCCAAGAGACGTTCTAATCTCACTCATGGCCTTGTTCTAAGGGTGCTGTAACAATCCTGTTATTAATACACGTCTATAAGAGCCTTAAAAGTTAAATATTCAAGTCTGCTCCTGAGTCAAACTTCTACTTTCTACTTAATATAATCTTCTAAATCTTCTTTTTAGAAGTGTATGAACCTGCTGGTGTGACCTTAAGCATTGGGGGAAAAACTGGAATAGGGTCATTTTAGTGCTAAAATGAAAATAATAAATAAATACATAAATAAATAGCGAAAATATACAGACCCTTGCTTATGACATCGCTATTTAAAATAACAATAATGTGTGGCCATGACTTCATAATCACCGCTTCACTAGGGCTGGAAATTATAATAATAATAATAATAATAATAATAGTAATAATGATGGCAATAATTATCATTATTAATTATTTATTTATTTTTATTATTGTATAAAATTATTCATTATTATTCAAGAACAATAGAGATGTCAGTATTACCACATCATTTCTTTTATCTCATAATTCTAAATTACACAAGTGAGATGTTTACCGTCATAACTGGCCCTGTGCTCTGACCCTGTGCTCTGGCCCTGTGCTCTGGCCCTGTGCTCTGACCCTGTGCTCTTCCTAACAAGCTGGAAGATGCGAAGGAAATGATTTTGCTGTGCTGTAAGATATATGTGACAAAATAACGGCTTCTTTTTATCTTCTTGTGTTGCATTACAGAATTGTGGCCACACAGAATTATCTCATCTCGCACTGGCAAGTCAGGGTCACGCGTAATTATCTCATTTTCTCATGTTACAGTCACACCTTATCTCATTTTCTCACGTTACGGTCACAATTATCTCATTTTCTCATGTTACAGTCACACTTAATTATCTCGTTTTCTCATGTTACGACCACACTTAATTATCTTGTTTTTGTCTAGCGTCCACATTTATTTCTCACATTGTCTCCCTTTGCTATGCCTTAGCCACAAGTATCTCTTTTTGTCATGTTTCTGCCACACTTAATTATCTCGTTTTCTCATGTTATGGCAACACTTAATTATCTCATTCTCCCAGTGTTATAAGTTGTAGCTAGACCAAATTATCCCGTCTTTTCTTGTTACTGCTACACGTAACGATCCTGTTCTGTTGCATTACTGAGTCATGGCTTCGCTTCCTTAATTATCTCGTTACTAAGTAGCGTCCACATTTCATTCTCACGTTGTCTCTCGATGCCACAATTATCTCATTTACTCATTATATGGCCACACTTAATTATCTTGTCTTGCGCTAATGACTTGTGGCTTCATTATCTCATTTGCTCATGTTGCTAAGCAGTGTTCACGTTGATTTATCTCGTTCTCGTGTGTCAAGCTGTAGCTACACTTACTGAATGATCTCATTCTCAGTGTTAAGTGTGAACTGGACTTAAGTCATGGCCACGCATTATTTTTATTAAGTAGGGATGTTACCAGCAGAGAGGTGTTGAAATATGACTCAGGAACACACTGTCATTTTTAACTAGTCCATGTAATCAGGGGAGCAGCTATTTGTATGCCGTATCTATACAGTCAGCAGGACACGTCCTAAAATCCCCCCAAAAATAGGTGTTTAAATTAGGCATAGAGCGATAACTCGGTTATACAGCATACTGTAGGATGTTGAGCACACAATGTTTAATAATAACGTCATGTCCCCCGGCATTCCGTTTTGAAGGACGCTGCCTGGGTAGATAGCACCCGAGAAAAAGAAAGTCGCTCAGATTCTGCAGCATAAAGACAGCAGTCTTCACACCGTGTGCCTTTTGTTTTTTCAAACACAAATGCCCATTATATGAACACTTAATATCAGCACCTGCCGAGTACAATGCCCCTGGACACTCTGGACCGAGGAACAATGCCTGAGCAGCGTGTTAGCGGTTTGGGACAATGTTGGCAGAGTTGATCACAGACTTTGAGTACAGGAATCAAGTGTGCGTGCTGTATTCATTTGGGACGAGGCCACAGCGTCGGCGTATTCGCACCATCGTCGAGACAAAGTGAGCGCTTAGCAAACTCGACAGTTCATGACCTTGACTCTGATACACACAAAGAGACTACTCCTATATTTAAAAAAAAACTACAGAAGACTGAGTTGGGCTGCGTCCCAATCCAACACGATGGATCTTAAATAAAGCTCATGACACTGATATACACACGCTGATACATACACAGTATTGCGCTTGTGTAAAATATCAAGTATGATCATGCATAAAAAGGTTGACGTGAAAGAAAGAGCTGTTCGATATATATATTTTTTTTGCCTGTGTTTACAGGACACACAGCTTACACACTTACATATGGAAGACCGTTGACATTCTTACAGCTTTCCAGTTTGTTTTTTGTTGTTGAAAATGCTACACGTTTTACACTAAGGCTATGACGCTCTATAGGTGACGGTGTTCAGAACGAGAAATGAAATCGATCTAATGCTAATGTCATCACGGTATGACCTACGCTACAGTGTGAAACATCTTCTCCACTCCTCACAATTATAGAACAGAAATGATGTCTTCTGGCTTGTTTTTTTAATTGTTTCTCGCCTACCATGCAGAAGGCCCGGGTTCGATTACCAGCCAGTGCCCCAACCCCAGCCACTGGATGCAGTGCCGGGCCCAAGCCCGGATAAAATGGGAGGGTTGCTTCAGGAAGGGCATCTGGCGTAAAACCTGTGCCAAGTTGTTGTGTAGACCAGTTAGTCTGCTGTAGTGACCCCTCACACACGTAGGGAGCAGCCGAAAGATCAACAACATGATGTTGGTCTTGACTAAATCTAATCTAAATCTTGTGTTTTTCGCCTACAAAAAGTGTGAGGAGAAATAATTACTAGAAAACAGGCTATTCCTCACCAAGATGCCTGAAAGCCATCGACTAGGTGAACGAAAACCTGACAATGAAAAGACTGGACTCGATCTTGACTTATTAGACCTCATTAACATTCTCGACGTGATCTGGGCTTGACTAGAGTACTTGACGTCAGGCCTAATCAACTGTAACACAAACATGTCTGTTATAAGAGTCTCAGACTTTTGTGGTCATACAGATCAGCCAAAAAACTAAATAAATAAAGTCTGCTTCGATTTTCGGATTCGACAGTGTTTTACTTGTAACCGTGTCCTGATGTCTAACTGAAGATGTCATGGCAGTATTCCCAGTATAATTACTGTACACTGAAAATGAATAGGTTTTAGAGCAGGGCTGTCAAACGGACGACCCGCCTCGTTGTCCAGTGGACTGGAACTGAAAAAAAAAACCCAGTTATTCCACTACGAGGCAACGTAACACAATAAACTCTGACAAAATGTGCTAATGATAAATAATACTCAAAATAAACATAATGCATAAAAAAAGACTCTTTTTAAAAGAACTAATTTAGGAGTCTCACATGATGGGGGGGGGGGTCAAATACTTATGCAATAACTTATGTTTTATTTATTTATTTATTTTTTCCAGACTAAACAAATTTTAATTATTAATGGGCTATTTATTTATTTATTTATTTATTTTGCTGCCGATATGTTTAATCTGTTTGTGTGTTATTCTTAAATTACTATTAAAATATGATGTATCTACACCAATCAGGCATAACATTATGACAGGAAAGTGAATAAGACTGATGATCTCCTCATCATGGCACCTGTTAGTGGGTGGGATATATTAGGCAGCAAGTCAACATTTTGTCCTCAAAGTTGATGTTAGAAGCAGGAAAAATGATTGAAGGGCCAAATTGTGATGGCTAGACCACTGCATCAGAGCATCTCCAAAACTGCAGCTCTTGTGGGGTGTTCCCGGTCTGCAGTGGTCAGTATCTATCAAAAGTGGTCCAAGGAAGGAACAGTGGTGAACCGGTGACAGGATCATGATCGGCCAAGGCTCATTGATGCACGTGAGGAGCAAAGGCTGGCCCGTGTGATCCGATCCAACAGACGAGCTACTGTTGCTCAAACTGCAAAAGGGGGACCAACACAATATTAGGCAGGTGGTCATAATATTATGCTTGGTCAGTGTAGACATTAAGTAGATGTATATATTTTGGTCTGGTCCATTCAACACTGGACTGAGTGGACTGATGTGGGCCTCTTTAACATCCTGATTCGGAATATTTTCACTGGACTTTCCTTCACTACAATGTTAAGGACACTTGATACAGTGCAATAGTTTCCAGCGTCCTGGTTAAGCTCATGGGGTCACCTTGGGATAGATCTAACGTCTGTCTTTTGAGTGATTTAACAGATTTATAAGTAAGCGAATGAACACTATCGGAAATAATACCACGACACGGCTGAATTCTGAGGATGACGGTGAACAGAGCGCGTTCAAGCAGCAGCTCTGACAGTAGTTCCCACTGTAACATAAATATTAGTTTTATATTAATAACAGTATAGTTCTATCAGTACTGTTGATTATCGTGTCTGTAGCAACAGCGAATACAGAGCGACTGGCATGAGGGAGGAGCCACATAAATTACGACGGATAAAAAAACAATTCTTATTTAACGAAGCGAAACGTATCATCGTCGATAATGGTGAGGTTTTGTTTAACGTGTAAGGAAGGAGTCTCCAGTGTGAGCACTTTTGTAAGCGGTTGCTTAGTAACAAGAGTTTTTGTTTTTTTGGTGCAAGAGAAAATTGGCTACTGTAAAATAACGGATAACAGGAAGTAACTCTTCACGCTTCAGGGTGTGCCGTGATGGGAAAATAATCCTGGATGATATCGGCATTCCCACCATCCTGTCGCGGATTATCTTCCTATAACCACCTCACGTGTACACTTTAATTAATCTATGAGGCTGAATTGCAGAAACAATAAGTCTGCATTAACAATAAAGTAAACGTATTTACACAACACCACCTTAAATGACCCCCCGGTGCTGTAACATCACATCCCGGGCCACTCGTACCCCAAATCCCAACACACGCCTTAACACCTAAACAGCTAAAGGTAGAGAGAGTGGAGCATGCAGGTCAACACCAACACCTCGCGCCTCACATTTTCAGGTTTGTGCAAATCAAGTTTTAAAAAATGAGAGCTTAGAACTAGCCTCACACACACTTCCAGTACCAAAACATTATTTTAAAAAAATACTAAAAAATAAAGCATGCATGCACCGATTACTGATACACTGTGATATTAATCACACACACACACACAACAGCACTACTGTGCTTCATCTAGCATTTACGGTTGTGTTCTTATTAGCACTTTTTACAAAACCCTCTGCACTATTAGGGGAAAAAAATTGTTGGATGTATGTGTAAAAAATTGTGAATGTTAGTTTGATTTGATGAACTGTGTTAAAAGGTTGAGAAATATATTATGGATTTTTTTTTAAATTGGCACATGCAATGAAAGTATGTTGGTTTGACTGTGTGTGTGTGTGTGTGTGTGAGACACGAATCCCTAAAACTTAAATCAAACATATGACTAATGTAACACATGCACACACACACTTGAAATAAAACTGAGGTCCAGTGCTGCGTCTTCACCTCTAACACTTCCGATAAACACACACACACACACACACACACACTGCAGTGATGCATCTCATTAGCAGCCTAACACTAACTGTACCGGTCAATTTACAACAAAGTAAAAGAAAATTCATATAAAATAAAAAGCATTAATACTGTACCGGTCACTAAGTAACAGGAAGTAAACACGTAACAAGCTCTTCATGGCACCTGGTTGTCAACAGGACAGGAACAGGACACTGATAACGATCTTTCCTTACACACACACATTTTGTTCTCTAATGAGGCCATGACTTATGACCTGTGCCCAGTAGTGGTGTGAGGTCATAGCGTGAAGGACGGGTCGTATTTGTGGATTTCTTGTAAGAGACGTTCTCGGTCGGAGATGGCAGCGGAGAGGGTGGAGTGAACGTCAGCAAGCTCGGACTGTAGGGACTGGATCTGAAAACACACACACACACACACACACACACACAATTGAAGAAAAAAATAGAGTTGTTTAGCAAAAGAGATACACGGGTCATTCAGTCAAACAGTTCCAGTGTATGTGTGTGTGTGTGTGTGTGTGTACCTTGTCGTCTCCTTCAGGTCGACAACAGGCTTTGTTTCCTGATTGGCTGGCAGTGGCTGAAAGAGGAAAGTAGACGGATATCAATAAAGCTCGCACACTCTCTCATACACACACATACACTCTCTCTCTGTTTCTCTCCCTCACACACACACACACACACACACACACAGAGAGTATACCCACGTCTGACTATAAGCACTGCATCGTCCAGCCGCTCCAGAACTACACCATCTAGGACAAAGGAGACAGGAACAGGCTGGGGGGCAGTGGGATACACACGGGGGCTGTCATCCTGAAACACACACACACACACTGTTAGCGTTCCCAAGTCCATCCATTTATTTTCTGTCTCATCTTTCTATATTTTCTGGCTGATTAGTGTGCTAACTAGTTAGCACGACATAACAACAAGGTCTCATTTTACTAAACCACTTTTCTTTTACACTTCAGCATCCATGTTTCCTTGTTGCCTAGCAACAGTATAATCCCGCCTGTACCACTTAGGCGTTTCCTTAAATTTCCAACAGTTCTGCCGTCTCACCTTGAGCGTGATGCGGGTGTTGTGTACGGTGATTCTGATTGGCTGGCCGTCCGAGTTCAGCTCGTCCTCCATGAACGGACCGAGTGTGTTTATTGTTGAGGTGAGGAGCTCGGCCTCGCACCCACGCACACACACCTCTATGAAACCGGTACTCTCTGCCATACAGCAGTGACGCCCCGCCCTTGGCCCCGCCTCCACCCTGACACACACCACTGGGGGGCGGGACATGGGGGACACTGGTGGAGAGGAAGCACCTGTAGAGGAGAGAGAGGAGATTGCTCTGATTCTGGGTTAGGGTTATGTATCTCTTCATGTCTTGATGCATGTCAGTGTGTCTCACCGTGTGTGAGTGTTTGCAGATCCACCACTCGCTGGTTTCCAAGCTGCTTTGGACTAACAGACTGAACCTCCATCGCTACCACTGTGTCCTGCTCATGGAGCTCCACGAGGGAGCGAACAGCACGCAGAGACAGCATCATCACACACACCTGACGGAGAGAAAGACAGCTGCTGTTGTGATGTTACATCTTAAAGTGTTTAACTGAACTGAAGCTCCGCCCCTGAGACGTGGCATTTGGTAAAAATATATAAAATATAATCACAATTGGTTTCCTAAAATCATTCAGTTAAATGTGCATGAGCTGTGTGTGTGTGTGTGTGTGTGTCTCACCATATCCTGTGACATGTCCTCAGTGCTGTGAGACAGAGAGCTGCTCAGATCAGCTGATGATCCTCCGTCTGTCCTCACAGAGTGGACGGGAGTGCCGTTAGGACGAGCGGACTCTGAGTGAAAGACAGAGAAAGAATAGAAAGAGACAGAAAACAGAGTGAGACAGAGAAATAGTGAGGCAGACAGACATGCAGAGAGAGACAGATAGAAGAATGGACAGACACATGCAAAGAGAGTCAGAGATAGAGAGAGAGAGAGAGAGAGACAGACAGACAGACAGATGGACAGACAGAGACACATGCAAATAGAGTCAGAGTCAGAGAGTCAGAGAAAGAGAGAGAGAGAGAGACACAGATAGAAGGACAGACAGAGAGAGTCAGACAGAGAGACAGAGAGAAAGGGGAAGAAAAAGAGAGAGAAAGAGACGGGCAAACAAAAACAGTTATGCAGAGAAAGAAAGGCACACAGACAGACAGATAGAGAGGTGCGATAGTGAGTGATGACCAAGATGTAGCTGAGGTGATGATGTCATACCTGAGTCTGTGAGGATGATGAAGTTTTCACTGGTGTCGCTGTCCAGTGAGAGGCCATCGTCAGTCATGCTGGCGTCCATGACCACACTGTCGCAGGAATTCTGGGAAAGCGAGTGTTTGAGGGGTGGGAGACGCAGGGCTGAGTCGTCTGGTTCTCTGCGAGCACACACACACACACGCACACACACACACAAGAGTAACAAATATTAATACTGCAATCTCATTTCTCTCAACTCTTGTACTATTTTATTGTCTGTATATTAAATATCTAACAGCTACACGCACTTGCTCTGAGTGCTGAATATTTTGCTCATGGCAGAGCCACGGCTCAGTATGTTGAAAGCGTCTTTAGTGATGGACAGCGCCCCCTTGGTGAGGTCCAGGGAAGCGCTGAGAGCGTCTTTAGTGACGTCTTTGGTCACGCTGAGCGCGTTGGACAGTTCCCCCTCCAGGCTGACCATGGAAGTGTTCTGATTCTGCACTGTAGCTGGAGACAGCGGCGGTGAGACGACTGATGCTGTGACCTGTGAATCGCCTCCCTGACTGTTGCCTTCATCCAATCCTTCTTCAACAGCCTCGCACGCCTCCTCTACAGGCCCCTCCCCTGCTCCATCACACTCCTCCTCCTCCTGCTCCAATGCTTTTTCAGTGCTTCCCACAATCCCGCTGTCTGGGCGCGATGGCGAGAGATCAGAGTCCGTCAGGCTTTGCGTGTCCGTTTCCTCTGGTGCTTCTTCTTCTTCCGTTTTCCCGACGATGGGCGGAAGGAGCAAACCGAGCTCCAGCGCCTCTAACAGGAGTGATACACACACTGAGGGTGGAGCTGGCATTTTAGTCTTTGCACTCGGAAAGCGATTGAGGTCGGAGGCTAACCTAGCGAGGTAATCCTTCATCCGGAGAAGAGCGACATATTGATAATGACTGAGCCACATTCGGATTGGAGTGATTGTTTGAACCAGGAAGTGGATGGATGCTGACGGGGTGTCGTGATTGGACGGTTCTGAGGTCCCGTTTTCTGCATTTGTAAACGATCCGTCCTGACTTAACGACTTTGTTAAAGCTTGCGGGCGACACATCCATACACACGCAGCGAACGGCTCCATGAACGGCGGTGCTTTGCCTCCTCGCCGGGCGCCCTCAAAAGACCCTGCTGCTCTGGACAGGCTGAGACTCCAGACGTCCCGTGAAGAAGAACGTGAAAGTGAGAGCAAGGGATCGGACTTTAGAAAAGCTGCAGGGAGAGGGTGCAAGGTGTTCTGGTCACGAGGAAAAGGAGAGCTCGATGAGGGTCGGAAAAAAGGCTGAGAGGAAAAAGAAGAGAAGGTGGACTCGAGATCGGAGAACGACGAGTGAGGAGAGTGAGGGGTGTTGCTCACAAATGCCTGAGACAGAGTGAAACCCAGAGCCTGTGGACGATCAGGATGATCCAAGATGGACGAGTCCAGAGGAACAATCAGCTAAAAAAAAAAAATACAACAATCAGCAAGACAGGAAGAATTACAACAAGCACAACTTTGATATTTCACAGGAATTCATGACCCTACCTTCAGGTGAGTAGCGTCCACTCTGACATCCACATGTTCGTCACTCTTGCTGCTGTCCTGAAGGTGATAAAAGGCCTTCACCTGCTCCAGAGTCGTCAGCAAGCCACGACAAAACGCATACATCCACAACACGCTCGCAGCGTCAACACACAGCTGCAGACCGTTCAGCTGACCGTACAGATTAGAGCAGGGCACTGCAGACAGACATGACAGAGAGAGAGGGAGAGAGAGTGAGAGAGATGCTAGCCTGTTTACCAGAAAACTCACTTATTCATTATATAATTTTGACCTTAATAGCGCTAATTAGGTTGTTAACCTGTTTACTCCAGCAATAATTTGTTGGTTTGCTTGTTTACCATTGACCTAAATTGTTGGTCAAGCGGTCTACTATAGCGCTGACCTGTTGTTTTGTCTCTTTAATATAGCAATCATTTGTTCTTAAGCCTGTTTTTCTTTGGTTAGTTAGCCTGCCTACTACAGTGCTAGTTAGCTGGTTAGCCTGTTTCCCATGGTAGTTTGTTGGTTAGCTTGTTGAGCCAATTTGTTAGCTAGGCCATCTACTATAGCTCTAGTTGTTTAGCCTAATTACTGTAGTCTGATTAGCATCTGTTTTAGCATCAGGAAACACTGTAAATATACTTAAATAATTAAATACTGCAAATAAAATGGCAGTAAAAAGAGGTACCAGGTCCTCTGGCGCTGTGAGGGACGTAATATTCAGTAAACTGCAGGTGGATCGCAGGCGTGTTCTCCGCCATGTTCGGCACTTTGCGGTTACATGATAAAAGCGACTGGGTTTTCTTGCTGTGACGCCCCCCGGTGGACACCTGAGACAGGGAGACAGAGACATGGAGACAGTGAGTCACTCTCTGAGGTTCTTCATTTAGTTCTTCTTTAGAAAAACTTTGGAAATTTCCTGACATTTAAGCATCTGTGTGCATGTGTGTGTGTGTGTGTGTGTGTGTGTGTGTGTGTGTGTAAAAAACACCTGTGATGTCATCACATACACTGGTGTGTGGAAGAGAGGAACAAAGAGAGAGGGAGAGGGAGAGAGAGAGAGAGAGTGCTAAAAGTTGGAAATAAGCCCTATTTATGATTAGTAGTAATTCCCTCGCTCATTTTTGTCTTTCTGTTCGTACTTTTCTCGCCCTGTTAATCATCCCTCCATCTTCCCTGTGACCACAAACTCTTTCACTTCCCTGTTCTGTTTGTGTTACTGTGACACATTCGGTCACCTGAGAAGAGACAGATGGAGGAGACAAACAACCAAAACTGACAGATAAATTGGTTGAGAGTGACAGACAGACAAGGAAGTACACTGCAAGTCAGGTAGACCAAAACTATCCAAAACTGGCTAGAATTACAGCGATCAGCCATAACATTATGACCACATGGCTAATATTGTGCTGGTCCCCCTTTTACTGCTAAAACGGGCCTGAACCGTTGAGGCACGGACTCCACTAGATCTCTGAAGGTGTGCTGTGGTATCTGGCACCAAGATGTGAGCAGCAGATCATTTAAGTCCTCTAAGTTGTGAGGTGGGGCCTCCATGTTTGTCCAGCACATCCCATAGATGCTCGACTGGATTGAGATCTGAGGAATTTGGAGGCTGAGTCAACACCTCAAACTGGTTGTTGTGGTCATCAAACCATTCCTGAACCATTTCTGCTTTGTGGCACAGTGCATTATCCTGCTGAAAGAGTCCACAGCCAACAGGGAATACCGTTTCCATGAAAGGGTGTACATGGTCTGTGACAATGCTTAGGTAGGTGGTACGTGTCAAAGTAACAACCACATGGATGGCAGGACCCAAGGATTCCCAGCAGAACATTGACCAAAGCATGACACTGCCTCCACTGGCTCGTCTTCTTCCCATAGCGCATTCTGGTGCTATGTGTTCCCCAGGTAAGTGACAAACACACACACACACACACACACACACGGCAAGCCATGTGATGTAAAAGAAAATGTGATTCATCAGACCAGGCTTTAACGACAAAATGTTCACTTGCTGCCTAATATATCCCACCCACTAACAGGTGCCATGATGAGGAGATCATCAGTCTTATTCACGTAACCTGTGAGTGGTCATAATGTTATGGCTGATCAGTGTACACTGTAATATTATTATTGTGAGAAATCATACTGAACCCTAATGGGGCGGGGCTACAAATCCTAAACACATTTTTTAACGAATCCTATGACTGTGTGATAGTGTGTGTGCTATTAGAAACCTGATGGATGTCCAGATCGTCCACACGGATCACCATGCAGCTGGAGCGGAGTTTCTTCAAAGCCAAACTTTGATCAGCGTTTGTTACAGACTCTCCGTTACCTAATAGGCATAAAATAACTCAAATAAATCAGTTCACTAAAACATCACACAAGTTAGATTTCCCAGAGATATTTCTCAGTTCTGTCTTTCTCACCGTGTATTTTTTTGGCTGGAGACTGCGTGTTGGGCTCACGAGGTTCTGATGGAGGTTGAGGAAATCCTGAGCTCTCCAGTTTCTTCTGAAAATCCTGGAGTAGTTTGGATGCCCACTGAGTGCGAGAGTCCAAGGCACTGCAGTAACGCTCCCAATGTCGACAACCATCGCCTACACACACACACACAAATAACTTCTCTGTCAGAAATTATTATACTTTATACATAAGATCAACAGCACATTCCAATGTGTCTTCAGTATGCATCTATAGACTATTAAGCTGAATAAAATGTTCCTGTATACACTCACTTGGTCTGTGGAAAGGGTAATAATCGAAGCCCAGTTTACGAAAGGTCAGCTGCATTGCACCCTGGGAGCCTGGAATAGGTGGTTCATCTATAGAAGAAAGGTCAAAAGGTCAAATCGTAAGGTTTTAGCCTTAATGTCTGGGATATCAGTAGCCTCCATTAAATTCTATTTATTCAGTTTGGACTGGATAAAACATGTAGGACAGGCAGTTAGGGAAGGTAAAATCCACGTGTGTTGTAATTAGACCAGGCAAATTAGTACATGTAAGTAAATCAGTAATAAAATGTAAAAAAATAATAATATTACTAAACTGTTCTGAGGTGAGGTAAATGAAGCTGTCTCTGTTGAGGTGAGGTAAATTCGGCCATGTGTGTTAAGTATGGTACTGTGGCCAGGTGTGTTGAGGTGAGGTAAATTCGGCCATGTGTGTTAAGTATGGTACTGTGGCCAGGTGTGTTGAGGTGAGGTAAATTCGGCCATGTGTGTTAAGTATGGTACTGTGGCCAGGTGTGTTGAGGTGAGGTAAATGAGGCCAATGAGGCCATGTGTGTTGAGGTGAGGTAAATGAGGCCATGTGTGTTGAGGTGAGGTAAATGAGGCCATGTTTGTTGAAGTGATGTAAATCAGGCCAGGTGTGTTGAGGTGAGGTAAATGAGGCCATGTGTGTTGAGGTGAGGTAAATGAGGCCATGTGTGTTGAGGTGAGGTAAATGAGGCCATGTGTGTTGAGGTGAGGTAAATGAGGCCATGTGTGTTGAGGTGAGGTAAATGAGGCCATGTGTGTTGAGGTGAGGTAAATGAGGCCATGTGTGTTAAGGTGAGGTAAATGAGGCCATGTGTGTTAAGGTGAGGTAAATGAGGCCAAGGTGTGTTGGGCTGAGGTAAATAAGGCCATGTGTGTTGAGGTGAGGTAAATGAGGCCATGTGTGTTGAAGTGATATAAATGAGGCCATGTGTGTTGAGGTGAGGTAGATGAGGCCATGTGTGTTGAGGTGAGGTAGATGAGGCCATTTGTGGAAGTGAGGAAATGAGGCCAAGGTGTGTTGGGGTGAGGTAAATAAGGCTCATGTGTGTTGAGGTGAGGTAGATGAGGCCATTTGTGGAAGTGAGGAAATGAGGCCAAGGTATGTTGGGGTGAGGTAAATAAGGCTCATGTGTGTTGAGGTGAGGTAAATAAGGCTCATGTGTGTTGAGGTGTGGTAAATAAGGCTCATGTGTGGTCGGGTAGTAAGGCCAGGTGTGTTAAAGTGATGTATGAGGTAAATGAGGACAGGTATACTGAGGTATATTGAGTTGAGCTAAATGATGCCATACGTGGAGGGGTGAGGTAGTAAGGCCATGTTTGTTGAGGTAAGTTAAATGACGTAATGTGGGATGGGATGAGCTAAACGAGGCCAGATGTTTAAGTGTAGTGAGGAGAGGTAACCGACCTGTTTCTGATGATGAGCTGTCGTTGCAGATGTGCAGGTCAAGGCGAGAAATAAACGTGTGATACGACGACTCTTTCACATCATACAGGTCGAAATACTCTGCTAACGTGTTGGGCGTGGCCACAGGGGCTGGGTGTGGCTCTGGCCATGGTGGACGCGGTCCAGGAGAGGTGGGGACTGTCTGAAACCCAATTTATAGAAATATTTTAAAACAACTGCTTGCTTTTTCTGAACTGAGGGGGTGGATGTGAAGATTTGTAGCTTTCTTTAATGGATATTTCAGAACAAATAACTTTTCTGAAACCAAATATACCCCAGCTCCAATAAATACACCCCAGCTCCAATAAATACACCCCAGCTCCAATAAATACACCCCAGCTTCAATAAATACACCCCAGCTACAATAAATACACCCCAGCTACAATAAATACACCCCAGCTTCAATAAATACACCCCAGCTTCAATAAATACACCCCAGCTCCAATAAATACACCCCAGCTCCAATAAATACACCCCAGCTCCAATAAATACACCCCAGCTCCAATAAATACACCCCAGCTACAATAAATACACCCCAGCTACAATAAATACACCCCAGCTTCAATAAATACACCCCAGCTTCAATAAATACACCCCAGCTACAATAAATACACCCCAGCTTCAATAAATACACCCCAGCTTCAATAAATACACCCCAGCTTCAATAAATACACCCCAGCTTCAATAAATACACCCCAGCTACAATAAATACACCCCAGCTTCAATAAATACACCCCAGCTACAATAAATACACCCCAGCTACAATAAATACACCCCAGCTACAATAAATACACCCCAGCTACAATAAATACACCCCAGCAGGTGTAAGGAACGATAATGGCAAAAAAAAGGTGAGACTGGGGAAATGTCTGAGTATTAATAGCCTGAGATGAAGAACCTAATCCTACCTCCATGCTTTTCCTCTGCTGTGCGGATTTCTCCATGGCCTCGCTCAGAGATTTAGCGTAATGGATGACGGCTTTAAGCTGTGAGTCGGTCAAAACCCACAGCAGGTCATCCAGGATGAAGAGCAGCTTTGATGCCAGAACATTACAGTCCTTCACCTGTCAGTAATAATAATAATAAAAACTGTAATTGGTTTATTTCTATTAGTACTACCTTTAATTTGTACAATCTAGCTCACTGTGCTAGATAGATAGATAGATAGATAGATAGATAGATAGATAGATAGATAGATAGATAGATAGATAGATAGATAGATAGATAGATAGATAGATAGATAGATAGATAGATAGATAGATAGATAGATAGATAGATAATTGCTATTCTATGATATTACCCTGCGTTTAAGGGCGATCCGGATGCGCCCCTGGTTGGTAATGAGGCGTAGCGGTGTGTTCCCCAAATCCTGTTCCTGGCTCTCTATAGCATCTGCTTCGATACGTAAACTCTGCCAGTTAATTTCTTTAAAGGTCAGCACCTGCAATATACACACACAGCACATATAGTTAGTCTTTTGTGTGTGTGTGTGTGTGTAATGTTTAGATGTACATATTTCACTCTGTTAGCAAACTCAAACTCATATAAGTGCCCTAGAAAGCTGGTGATGTGATCGCATCCAGAATGTGTGTGTTACCTCTCCTCTCTTAGGGTGTGTGATTCGTGTATATCGGAGGTCACTCTTCTGCCACTTAGGGTTCAGACTGAAGCCCTGAAGCTGCCAGAGTTCGAAGGAGGCGTGAAACGCTTTGGACTTCACTTTAATAACGATGGAGTTAATGATGACTGACATGCCTTCCACAACCTTTTCTGCAAAGCCGTACTCACTACACACACACACACACACAGTTACTTATACCCATTATGCAGGATATATTTATTAAGCAGAAAAAAAGTGAAGGGGGGGGTAATCTCTGACCTTTGACCTGCGGTGATGGCAATGGGGGAAGGACCATTAGGAGGGCGGGGCTCCTCACACGTCATCATCTCTACTTCCACCTTGTCAAGAAACTATAGTGAGAGAGGAGAGAGAAAGGTATTCATTTTCTATATGCTGATTTGTCTGTCTGCTTGTTTCTGTCTGCTTGTTTTTGCCTCTATCTGTCTGTTTCTATCTCTATCTCTTTGTTTGTGTCTTTCTGTTTCTGTCGCTTTGTTTGTGTCTGTCTGTTTCTATCTCTGTCTTTGTGTCTGTCTGTCTGTTTCTGTCTGTTTGTTTGATTCTGTCTCTGTCTGTTTCTGTCTGTCTGTTTGTTTCTTTCTCTGTCTGTCAGTTTGTCTGTCTGTTTGTGTCTGTCTGTCTGTTTATTTGTTTCTGTCCCTGTCTGTCTGTCTGTTTGTTTGTTTGTGTCCCTGTCTGTCTGTTTGTTTTGGTCTCTGTCTGACTGTCTGTCTGTTTGTTTCTGTCCCTGTCTGATTGTCTGATTCTCTGTCTGTCTGTGTCTGTCTGTCTGTCTGTCTGTCTATCTGCCCACCCAGAACAGAGAAGTGAAATATGCCACAATCAAGTGAAAAAGCAAGAGATGATCATCAGAGCGAGAAAAGGAGGAAGAGAGAGAGAGAGGGAGAGAAAGAGAGTGAGGAGTGAGGTATGAAAAATACAAATGAGAGAAAGGGAGATTTCCCACCAGGCATATGGGGCTCGTCTTTAATTTTGTCCACTGGATCTGGAGGACCATGAGAGATTGAGAGAGAGAGAGAGAGAGAGAGAGAGAGAGAGAGAGAAAGAGAGAGAGAGAGAGGGAGAGAGAGAATAGTGTTAGTGTGATATTAGACTTATTACTTAAAAAAGTCTCTAACTTTACATACAACAGTCCGTAAAAGAAAAAAAGTCTTTCTATCCTATTAAAATGTTCCCTCTCAACACCACACTGAAGTCCAGTGGAATTCTCACTCTGATGGCCGCTTTGTTGCAGTAGACACGGCTGATGGAGAGCCACGTGGGCAGATCCAGCATGTTCTGCAGAACCTCCTCATCCAGCTCCAGGTTGGAGAGCTGACCTTCTCCCTTCAGTGTGCTCAGGTTGATCTTATCTGGAGACAGGTTCTTCGTAAACCTGTAGGAAGGAAGGAAGGAAGGAAGGAAGGAAGGAAGGAAGGAAGGAAGGAAGGAAGGGAAAGGAAGGAAGGAAGGAAGGAAGGCAAACAGCCATTAGATCCTCCAGCATCACTGTAACACTTTGTTAGTAAAACCTCTTTATTGTGATTTGTTTGTTGAACTGATATTTTGGCTCCATTTCAGGACAGCAGTGCTGACCTCAGACCAGTGTCCAGCGTCTCATGTCTTAGAGTCACAGTCACAGTGTAGAGAGCAAGCAGTTTTTCTACAAATGCTGAAGTTGCACATTCAATCTTCTTCCTCCTTCATGGATGTGTGTATGAGACCAGAGCATTGATCATGGACAGACCAGAACACACACTTGCCGTGGCATTATTCAGTCCAAACACACCGTTTTCTATTCACCTCTGTTTTCCTGCCCTCTGCCTCACCCCCTCGTCTCAGCAACACCACAAAATCAGTGCCTCGCTGCCTTCCTCTCGAAATAGCTGACCTCTGGTACAGTTGGACAGAAGCTGAGAATCTCACAATCATGTGCACACACACACACTACATGTATCACCCAACTACATGCCCCTCCCACACACAAACATACCACATGTCCCTCCCACACACACCACATGCCCCTCCCACACACACACCACATATCCCTCTCTCACACACACACCACATGCCCCTCCCACACACACACAGTACATGTACTACCCAACCACATGCCCCTCCCACACACAAACACACCACATGTCCCTCCCACACACACCACATGTCCCTCCCTCTCACACACACCACATGTCCCTCCCTCTCACACACACCACATGTCCCTCCCTCTCACACACACCACATGTCCCTCCCTCTCACACACACCACATGTCCCTCCCTCTCACACACACCACATGCCAATCCCAACCACCCACACCACATATCCCTCCCACACCCACACCACATATCCCTCCCACACCCACACCACATATCCCTCCCACACACACACCACATATCTCTCCCACACACACACCACATGCCCCTCCCACACACACACCACATGCCCCTCCCACACACACACCACATGCCCCTCCCACACACTACCCACATGTCCCTCTCACACACACCACATGCCAAACCCACCCACCCACCCACACATGCCCCTCCCACACATGCCCCTCCCACACACACCACATGTCCCTCCCACACACACCACATGCCCCTCCCACATACACCACATGCCCCTCCCACACACACCACATGCCCCTCCCACATACACCACATGAAAATCCCACCTACCCACACACACGCTCCTCCCATATACACCCCACATGTCCATCCCACCCACCAACCCACGCCCCTCCCACACACACACACCACATGTCCCCCCCCACACACACCACTTGCCCCCCCATACGCCACATGCACCTCTCACATGCATCACATGCCCCTCCCACATGCATCACATGCCCCTCCCACATGCATCACATGCCCCTCCCACAAACACCCCCACATGTCCCTCCCACACACGCACACCAGATGCCCCTCCCACACACACACACCACATGCCTCTCCCACACCCCCCTAGAAACACCAACACACACACACACACATTTCATTTCTGCTCTCTGTGCGCCCTTGTGAACACATCACACACGTGAACAATCATATGAGATTGTTCCACACCTGCTGAAGCGAACAGAGACCTCGGTTTCTTTCACACGCTCAACATCTGCTCACTAACTCTCCTCCCGAAATAACTGAACACAGCAAACTTTAAACATACACACACACACATACACACACACACACCGTACAATTACACAACTGTTGCTATGGTTACACTGGAGCACAGAGGGCTTGTTGCATTTTAATAAGCTCTGGTTGCAGAAATCTTTACACAGTCTCAGTGTTGATTTAGATTCATAATTGACCAGATTGTGAGAAACTCAGGGGAATGCTGTTACAGGAAAATCATCTACGATGGAGTGTTTATAAACATGACACGAAGTCTAGCTTTTTAGTACTATTCTAACATCGTAATATGTCAACAATTTGATTTTGAAATTGGATTAATGAATGTCATGTCACGCTTTGTTAATCCTTTACAGTTTCTTCCACAATATGACAGGTTTCTCTTACATTACAGTAGCTGGAAACTTTCCTCCCCTTCGCCTGCCTCTCTTTTTTTTTCTTTGGGGAAAGCATAAACAAACAAACAAACAAACAAACATCTTATCTGATGAAACAAATCCACAAACTAATCCATCCTGAAGACTTTCCTGTGCTACTTACAAGCAATTCCTTCCACAATTGCTTAAAAAAATTCAGGATATCAGCAACTGTGTGTCTCCGAGTAGGCGTTTTTTTTTTTTTTTTTTTTACAGAAAATGAATCAACACCTCCTGACCAATCAGAATCGAGAATTCAAAGCACAGTGCTCCATGAAACCATGATGTGGAGGTGAAGGTTGGGGTGGAAGAACTGGAGTGTCCTGCACTGAGCCCTGACACAGACTGGGCTGAACTGAACTGAGCCCTGACCCCACTGGGATGAACTGGAACACCGGCTGAACCCCAGACCTCCTCACTCTTATGGGTGGAATTTATGGAAAATGTAAAAAGTTCACGCTACAGTGATATTATATCATGAAAGTATGACATGTAAGTAGAAGCATGCAATGGTGATTTCCTCATCTCAAACTATTTATTGAAACAAAAGCCAACAACAGTGGAGGGTATACCACAACAAAAAATGTCAGTGTCTCAATAATTTGTCATGTGCCCTTGACCATCAATTACAGCTTGACAACAACGTCTCATGCTCATTGTCTGCTGAGGCATGGCATTCCACTCTTCTTGAAGGGCGGCCCTCAGGTCATTGAGGTTCTGGGGTGCAGGGCTACGAGCCTCTACACAGCGACTCGGCTGATCCTATAGGTTTTCTATGGGATTCAGGTCTGGAGAAAGTGCAGGCCACTCCATTTGAGGTACCCCAGCCTCCAGCAGCCGTTCCCTAATGATGCGACCTCGATGAGCTGGAGCATTGTCGTCCATGAAGATGAAATTAGGCCTGTGTTGTTCATGCAGGGGCACAATGACTGGATTAATGATGTTATTCAGGTAGTATTGGCTTGTCACTGTACCATTCACAAGATGTAGGGCAGTTCTGTATTGAGTAGACACACCTGTCCAGACTGTAACACCACCACAACAGTGACTGATGCATAGCGCTCTCCTTGACGTCTCCAACATCGTTGGCGGCCATCATTTCTGCTCAGCGTGAATCGACTTTCATCAGAGAACAGCACTGAGGCCCACTGGTCCCTCGTCCAGCGTAAATGCTCCTTGGCCCGACGCCTGTGCCTGGTGGTGTGGTCAGGTACTCTTGCAGGTCGTCTACCACGCAGACCACGCTGATGTAAACGATTTCAAATGGTCTGACGTAACACTTGGGTTCCTCTCACCTCCCTTAAATGTGCCTGGAGTTGAGTGGCATTCATCATCCGGTTCCGCAGAGCACTGTTCACAATGAAGCGGTCATCAACGTGGGATGTGGCCAAAGGACGTCCACTTCTATGCCTTTCTGTGACTCTTCCAGTCTCTCTGTATCTCTGTCACAACCTGCTGATGACACTCTGTGACACTCTAAGCTCAGTGGCCACTTCCCTCTCAGAACATCCTGTTTGAAGCCTCGGAATGGTGAGGTACTGTTGGTCAATTGTTAGGCGTGGTCTTGGTCTCTTGATGTCAAAATGTGAACAGCATGATGAAGAGGACTGTTTAAATACCAATTCTAATTGAACCAGAAAATGTATTGGTCGATTCATGGATCAAACACCAGTTGTGAATTTTGCCGTTAAGCACCTTGTTAGAGAACAGCAAGTTATGCAAAAAGTACTGAAACACTGAACAGTTGGACATGTGCATTCAAAAGTGTAGAGAAGCTCAAATTAAGTTCACCTGGAAAGGTTATAGTGCATTTTAGGTGCATCCTGAAATTTCACCCGAAAGCCGAATATCCTTAACTTTTTGTGAGTAATGTACGTGTGGGGATAATAAAGGCTTCATGCCCTCAGTTCAGTTCATATTATTGCATATCCCAGCTGAGGAAGTTTGGGGTCACCCACATGTAGTAGCTTAGTGGTTAAGGTGTTGGGCTACTGATTGGAAGGCTGTGAGTTCGAATCCCAGGTCCACTAAGCTGCCATTGCTGGGCCCCTGAGCAAGGACCTTAACCATCAAGTGCACGGGGCAGTTATGATACATCGTTACATCACCCCTGGCTTTGCTCAATTACCCAGGAGCTTGAACTGGGGTTGGACCAGACCCTTAACCACTGCCCCTAAGCTCATGTGATGGTGAGGGGTGCCCAAACTTTTAGCTATGTAATTCTAATTCAGAATTTATTTCTTCTCATCATGCTCGATTCTTTCTCTTTCACAGACGGAGCGCTGATGTAGTTGAAAGCCGTGAGATTAGCATTTCCCCTCGCGCTCAGCGTGTGTGCGGCTAAACAGACACTCAGTGGGTGAAGAAGCACATGCTCTGGTGCGGAATCGCGGCCCAGTCGCTGCCAAATGTCTGTTCCGCCGTCTTTATCTGAGATCCTGCGACACTGGACCGAGGAAACGTGAGAAAAAACGTATTACACTACATGACTAAAGACTGCTTCAAGGAACTCTTCTTCATTAACCTCGTTGAATATGTTGGTATCGATATCTCTGATGAGGCTCTGGTGTCATCGTTACGCTCATCTTTCCTCACTCTCCAGAGATGTTTAACGTCATATTAACGTGAACTCCGACGTGAAAGTAGTGTCTCCTTCGGGGAAATACTGGACTGAAAAAATCCCAGGATGCAATGCGGTTATGTGATGTTGAGCTACAGAGAGACGACAGACTGGTCTGTTACTGGACAATAATCCACACCTGGTTTTAGTGGTATGAAGCTAGAATGATAGAGAGACAACTTAGTTCCTGCTCTCACTTAGTCTCTCTCTCTCTGAAACTCCACTTATTCTCTCCCTCTATCTCTCTCTCTCTCTTTCTGAAACCCTGTTATTCTTTCCTTCACTCCCCTTCTTCATCTCTCCATCACTCACTTTCACTCTCTGTCTCCTATTTCTCTTTCTCTCTCTCTAAAACCCCCTCATTATCTCTCTCTTTCTCTCTCCCTCTCTCTTTCTCTAAAACCCCCTCACTATCTCTCTCTTTCTCTCTCTCCTCTCTCTCTCACTATCTCTCTTTCTCTCTCCCCACTCTCGGTCTCTCTCTCCAATCCCTCTCACTTTCTCTTTCTTTCTCTCTCTCTCTCTCTCTCTCCAAAATCCCCTCACTATCTCTCTCACTCTCCAAAACTCTCTCTCTCTCTCTCTCTCTCTCTCTCACACACACACACACTCTCGAAAACCCCCTCACTCAAAAACCCTCTCTCTCTCCCCCTTTCACTTTTCTCTCACTCTGAAACACCCTCTCACTTTCTCTTTCTTTCTCTCTCACGCGGTCTCTTTCCTCTATCTCCCCCCCTTTTACCTCTCTCTCTCTCACTCACTCTCTGAAAACCCCCTCACGCCCTCTGCCTCTCCCTAACTGGGAAACTTTCCGAGTGCTCTACATCAGAGACCGCATCCATGAACGTCAGACAGACGTCTCCTAACAAAGCTGTAAGCACATCTTGCTTTACTTTGTTCTTTTGTATTTGTTTTATTATTAGCCTTATATCAGGGTGGAGTGCTCACCCAGTCACCCAGTACGAGCTGCTGCTACGGAAACAATAACATTACAACTGGCACTTTAGGCCATTAATATTAACTCAGTTTCCGTATAACATCTGGAACAGCTGTATAGGCAGCATAACAGTGTGTGCCCCCCCTCCCCCGTGACGTCAGAGGGGGAAACCAACCCTTACCTTCTCACTACACATCATTAACTACCAAATTATCACCAGGATCACTTAAACACATCATAAATATTTCAGTATGAACATTTTCCCATAGGTTTCAGGATGAATTTAAATGCAGTCTGAATCACGACAAAGCTGTATGATTTCCGCAAGAGGGTGAAATTTTTACTGCCTTTATAAGAATGACAGATGAACTCAAGCTAATCAAAGACTCTGGGACAAAAATTAATAAATAAGTAAAATAAAATAAAATAAAACATTATATTTAAAAATATTCTCCCAGCTCCGAGCTTGAGATGCTTATGATAAAAGAGACTCATGTTTAATTCTCCAGCGTTCACTCCTTATTAAAACCCCTGACCGCAGCTTGGCCATTTTTACCTTACCTGGATAAATGTTTCAGGATTTGTTTTTTAATAATTCCAGCCATCTTTCTTGAGTTCCAGCCCGAAATCCAGATCAAGCTGTCCACATTTACTGCCTCCTGCCTTTAATTCGCATATTCCGGCTAAGTGGCTAAGCTAGGCTACGCTAATCTATTGCCCAGCATCTTTAGAACTGTTCACAAAACGGGTCACGGCGCCGCGGTGTGACACGAAAATCTGTTACAGAGAGAGAACTGGGTACCCGGAAATGCCGGAAACCGCGCGTGCGCGTGAAGCGATATTATATTTGTTTGCGTTTTTTATTTATTTTATTTCACTTTTATTTTAAAGTTCACAATCTAAATGTTTTCCATATAACACATTTTCAAAGAAAAGGCCAGCTTTTACTCGGTATTTAAACACCTATAGAGTTTGTGCATCAAAAAAATAATATAATATAATATAATATAATATAATATAATATAATATAATATAATATAATATAATATAATATAATATAATATAATATAATAAAAGCATCGTTTTCTTCTTTAATAAAGCTGCTTAAAATGGTATGGACATTTGTTATTTAATTTGGTTGTGAAAGCCATTTATTTATTTATTAAATAAATTTTGTTTGTGAAAGCCATTTATTTACTTACTTACTTACTTACTTACTTATTTATTTATTTATTTATTTAATACATTTCGTTTATGAAAACCATTTATTTATTAATTAAATAAATAAATAGATACATAAATAAATACATTTCGTTTGTGAAAGCCACTTATTAATTTAGTAAATAAATAAATTTAGTTTATTAAAACCATTTATTTATTTAGTAAACAAACAAACAAATGGCTTTCACACACTAAAAATTTAAATAAAAAATAAATAAATAAAAAAAATCAATTAAAAATTAAAATTTCAAAAACAATTTTTTTCCCTTGTGGTGCCATTTATTTATTTTACTGGCACAGTTTAGCTCCACTTTGTCCACTTAGAGGAAATCATCCCCTTTATCTCCTTTATCCAATGATATAAAACCGTGGCTATCCTGGTGGGCGTGGTCGCTGAGGGCGCTATAGAAGACTTTTATATTGAATTGCACTGCAACCGGAAGCTTTACTCCTGTTTCCGGCTTCACGCCACAGACTCTTTACATAAACAAAAATGTATCCAGAGATTTAAAGCCTGTTTTCCACCCAATGTTTACATTTAAAAAATCGTAATAATTTTTATCGGGATTAAACAAATAATCAGGTAAGCTGTTGTTTAACTCTGTGATTAAAGGCTAAATTATGACAAATAGTCTAAAACCGAGAGTTTTTATTTGACGCTAGTTATCGCTAACCGGCTAATTAGCTGATGTCACGGCGTATCGTGTATCCTTTGGATATCCTGCACTACTTCCGGTTGCAATCTGATTGGCTGAATCAGGATGACGATCCGCCTAGCAATTGTTTAAATAGCAATCAATAGCAAGACAATCAAATTCTTTCTTTCTTTCTTTCTTTCTTTCTTTCTTTCTTTCTTTCTTTCTAGACTATTTTAAAGTATTTATAAATATGTAATAAGCAATAAAATACTTTTCTCTTGACTAAAAACTGAATTTTTAAATATGTTGCCATCCACTCACACAAATGTGGTGTGTGTGTGTGTGTGTGTCCGTGTCCTGTTTGCTTTCAGCAGGACGATGCCGTATTTCGGGTGTGAGGAGATGGTGAAGGACCTAAAGCGGGCACTGTCCAATCCAAATGTCCAAGCAGACCGACTTCGCTACAGAAATTACATCACACGGGTCATCAGGTCAGTGCTCTGGTAACAAGGACACACACACACACATCACAGTTCATTTACGATTTTATTAAATGAGCGTTTGCCCTATGACTGCTGCTTGCAGTATGATGTATTATTTTATGGAGTTTGTTCTTTTATATAAGAATGTCTGTGTGTATGCCATTTCATTTGCAGGTGTATGACGGAGGGCGTGGACGTGTCGAGCGTGTTTATGGAGATGGTGAAGGCGAGCGCGACGGTGGACGTGGTGCAGAAGAAGCTGGTGTTTCTCTACATGGTGACCTTCGCTGGCGTGAAACCCGACATGGCTCTACTGGCAATAAACACTCTGAGGAAGGACTGCGACAATCCCAACCCGATGATCCGTGGCCTGGCGCTCCGCAACATGTGCAACCTCAGGTACGGACGTCGAGAAACGAGCTTGTCGTGATGACATCACTGTGATGAGGTGCCCTGGTTTATTCTATTCTTCTCCTGTTTTCTTTGATTGCAGGATGCCCGGAATAATCGAGTACATCCATCAGCCTGTCATGAACGCTCTGAGGGATAAATCGTCGTATGTGAGGAGAGTGGCCGTGTTAGGATGCGCCAAAATACACAGCCTCCAACCCAATGCAGAGATCGGTACTAAAGTGAAGACATAGTGTCCAGACAGTCAGAGTGTACAACTGTTACAGCTCGCTTCTGTACTGAAGATTATCACACGTCTGCTATACCAGTGAAATAATGTGATTTTTTAAAATTTAACCTGAAGGAGAGAGGTTTGCATTCCCTCATAATACACCTCAAACTGGAATATGTAGATCAAATGCAGACAAATCTGGCTGACTTGTTTCCAGGACAACAGCAAGCTATGATAAGCTAAGCTAAGATAAGATAGAACTTTATTAATCCCGAAGGAAAAACACTGTGTGTGAGATATTACAGAAAGACGTTAATATTAGATATAACACATTTAGTAACATAAAACATGGATAATTCTTTCACGTACACTACTGGTCAAAAGTTTTAGAACACCCCAATTTTTGCAGTTTTTTTACTGAAAATTATTCAGTTTAATGTCTCATTGCACTCTGAAATGAAAGCATAGTACAAATAAGCAACTGGAGTTAAAAAAGAAATCATGGAATCAATTTATAGACCAAAATGTATTCTAAACTTTCGACTCATCAAAGTAGCCACCTTTGGCAGATATAACAGCTGAACACACTCGTGGCATTCTTTCTACAATAGAAATCAAATATTCTTCAGAAAGTTCTTCCCAAATCTGTTGCAGAAGTTTCCATAAATGTGTGGCACTTGTAGGTTGCTTTGCTTTCACTCTTCTGTCCAGTTCATCCCAAACCAGCTCCATGGGGTTTAAGTCTGGAGACTGTGCTGGCCACTCCATGTTTTCAAGCTTACCATCTTGTTCTTTTTTCCTGAGGTAGTTCTGGCATAGCTTGGACTTATGTTTTGGGTCATTATCTTGCTGTAGGATGAACCCCTGACCAACTAGGTGCATACCAGAGGGTATTGCATGGCGCTGCAGAATGCTGTGGTAGCCGTTTTGGTTCAGGGTGCCTCTCACTCTGTACAAGTCACCGACCCTGGATCCAGCAAAACAGCCCCAGACCATCACACTTCCTCCTCCATGTTTGACAGTTGATGCCACACACTGTGGAGCCATCCTTTCACCTACTCAACGGCGTACAAAGATCCTGCATGATGAACCGAAGATTTCAAATTTTGATTCATCAGTCCATAATACCTTCTTCCAGTCTTCAGTAGTCCAATGGCGGTGTTTCATGGCCCAGGCAAGCCTCTTTGTCTTATTCTGACGTCTTAGTAATGGCTTTCTTGCTGCAACTCGTCCTGTCAAACCTGCAGCTCGAAGTCTTCTCTTCACAGCTGAAACTGAGACTTGCTTACTACGACCACTATTAAGCTGTGCTTGAAGCTGTTGTCCTGTGAGCTGCCTATCACGCAAGCTGTTCACTCTCAGAAACTTGTCCTCTGATTCAGTTGTGGCTTTGGGTCTGCCAGACCTCTTCCTGTCAGAGTTTGCCCCAGTTTCTGAGTGCCTTTTGATGGTGATGGAAACTGTACTCACTGACACCTTGACTTTCTTTGCAGTTTCTCTGTAGGAAAGACCTACATTTTTAAGTGTTATGATGGTCTGTCTCTCTTCCATTGTTAATTGCCTTTTTCTCGCCATTTTTGTAGCAACACACTACTTTCTGCAGTACAATAAGTAAGTTCAACTGATGCTCACGAGGGTATGGTACCACAGTGTGTTCCAACACTGCTTTTATGCAGACAGAGGGGGTTGTAAGTAATCCAGAAAAGTTGGAACACCTTTAGGAATTAGTAGCACCAGCTTTCAAGGCTTGATCAACCTCCATTGCTGCAGAACAGCTTTAAATTGTTAACCCATTTTGTGTTCCCTGAAAAAGGCCTTTTTGTATAATTCTGAAATGTACATTATTTTTCAGTTTTGGGGAACCTTACCTTTTTTTTTAACCTCTGGCAGTTCACCACTTACCTTTGTACCATTTCACGCTATTCATTGGACTTGAACGACTTGAATTGCAGTAAATAACTGGAAAAATTTGGGGTGTTCTAAAACTTTCGACCGGTAGTGTACATATTAGAAAATTGTGTGTTATTTAGAATTACAGATTATTCAGTATGTGTAGAACAGTTTTGAACCACAAGGGGGCGACAAAGTCTCAGTCACGCTAATAAACATGACAGAATACAGAAGAAATACAGAAAGCACTAATAAATATCCTGAAGATATTGAAAATATTGAAAACACACACTCTTTCTTTCTTTCTTTCTTTCTTTCTTTCTTTCTTACTTTCTTTCTTTCTTTCTTTCTTTCTCACCCGTTGCTTATTTACTTGGAGGCTGTTTGTTCTTGATGTTGATGTTGATGATGATGATGATGGTGTGATGATGCTGATGATCGTCTTTGCTGCAGATGGTGGCATGGTGAATGAGCTGTACTCTCTGCTGAGAGACCCTGACCCTGTAGTGATGGTAAACTGTCTGCGTGCACTAGAGGAGATTTTGCATCATGAAGGAGGCGTCGTCATCAACAAGCCCATCGCACACCATCTCCTCAACAGGTCTGATTCTACACTGCTCTCCTGTCTGTGTGGGATTTTCTTTCTGGACAGAATCAGCTGAGATGAATCAGGATGTCTCAGTAACTGTCAGTCAAAATGAAGGGTCTCTGTGCTTGTCAGTCTCAATGAAGGAGGTGTGGCCTCTGTGCCTGTCAGTCTCAATGAAGGAGGTGTGGCCTCAGTGTCTGTCAATCTTAATGAAGGTGTGGCCTCTGTGTCTGTCAGTCTTAATTAAGAGGGAGTGGCCTCTGTGCCTGTCAATCTTAATGAAAGGGGAGTGGCCTCTGTGCCTGTCAATCTTAACAAAGGAGGTGTGGCCTTGGTGTCTGTCAGTCTTAGTAAAGGAGGTGTGGCCTCTATGTCAGCCTCAGTGAAGGAGGTGTGGCCTCTGTGCCTGTCAGTCTTGGTAAGGGAGGTGTGGCCTCTGTGCCTGTCAGTCTCTGTGAATGAGGTGTGGCCTCTGTGCATGTCAGTCTCAGTGAAGGAGGTTTGGCCTTTTTGTTCGTTAGTCTTAGCGTAGGAGTTGTCACCTCTGTATCTGTCAGTCTTAATTAAGGGGGTGTGGCCTCTGTGTCTGTCAGTGTCAGTGAAGGAGGTGTGGCCTATGTGCCTGTCAGTCCAACTGAAGAAGGCATGGCCTCTGTGCCAGTCAGTCTCAGTGAAGAAGGTGTGGTCTCCAGGTCTATTAGTATTAAAGAAGGAGGTGTGGCCTCTGTGTCTGTCAGTCTTAATTAGAGTTGTGTGGCCTCTGTGCCTGTGAGTTTCGGTGAAGGATGTGTGGCCTCTGTGTCTGTTAGTTTTAATGTAGGAGGTGTGGCCTCTGTGCCTATCAGTCTTAATTAAGGGAGTATGGCCTCTGTGACTGTCAGTCTCAGTGAAGGAGGTGTGGCCTATGTGCCTGTCATTCCAACTGAAGGAGGCCTGACCTCTGTGCCTGTCAGTCTTAATTAAGGAGGTGTGGCCTCTGTGTCTGTCCGTCTCAGTGAAGAAGGTGTGGCCTCTGTGACTGTCAGTCTCAGCAAAAGAGGTGTGGCATCTGTGCCTGTCAGTCTCACTGAAGGAGGTGTGGCCTCTGTGTCTGTCAGTCTCAGTGAAGGAGGCGTGGCCTATGTGCCTGTCAGTCCAACTGAAGGAGGCATGGCCTATATGTAAGTCACAGTGAAAGAGGTGTGGCCTTTGTTTTAAATGTAACTTTTGTTCATGTATTGAGACTTTGTATTGATTATAATATTGTCTCAGAAAAAGTTTATAAACATTGTGTTATTTATCTCTAATAATTTTGTCCTCCATTCTAGGCTGAAGGATTTAGACAGCTGGTCACAGAGTGAAGTTCTAACGTTCCTTCTGCGTTATCGTCCCCGTAACGATGACGAGCTCTTCGACATCCTCAGCCTGATCGACACCTTCCTGCTCAGCGCCCAGCCACCAGTCATGGCCGCCACAGTCCGCCTTTTCCTGCATCTAGCCGCCGCCCACCCTACAGTGCAGGCTGACGCCCTCATGCGTGCTCGGGGCCCCCTACTGGCCGCCTGTGGTGCTGCGGCGCGGGAAATGCGCTTTACCGCGCTCTGCCACGTGCAGCAAGTCCTCCGCAGTCAGCCGACCGCATACGGCAGCCATTACAAACGCTTCTTCTGCGCCTTCTCTGAACCGACCTACGTTAAACTCCGCAAAATGGAGATTCTGGTGGAGCTGGTGAACGACGAGAACGTAGCGCTGATCCTGGAGGAACTGAATAGTTACTGCACAGACGTCTCTACTGAACTAGCGCAGGCTGCCATTAAGGCAATAGGTAACTCTCTGAGTCTGTTTAACATACACACAATGCAATACACACACATTTATTCTTAATCTGATATACGTTTATCGACATACAGGTTTGTGTATTTACAGTTGTTTTTTTTTTAAAAAGGCAAACATTTATGTTTCTTTTGGATATATTTGAAATTACTTTAAAATTCTATTTGAATGCATATGAAGCGTTCGCTCTATCATCAGAGGAACATCTCACAGTAAGCATGCTGCCTTCACGCGTTATCTGAAGTATCATAAATATGAGTTTCCCTCTAGAAAGTAGCACATAAACCAGCCCTCAGGTCGTAATTATGACCAGGAAACTCTGAGATCATTTTGAAACCCTGAGTTTTTCCGAGATGGGAGGAGTGCTAAACTTACAATATGGAGGATCAGATTACACTTTCTGCTCTTAATGAACTTTGTTCATATCCATATATGTAGATCATCAACCTTTCTATGCATGTTGTACATTTTTACACCTTGTATTTGACCCAGATTTCATCATCTCTCAGTGACTTAGCTATCAAGAAATAAGGATGAGTAAAAAGAAAAGAAATACGGATAAATGAACCTGGCGTCATCCGTGTTTCATGTTCTTTCCGGCTACAATGCATGTAAAAAATGCCATGCTCGTAATTACCGCTCCAGACGTGGGAGCACAGCACACGAAGGCAGGGTTAATATTGATATTTTTAACAACGATTCAGATTCACAAAGAAGTCGAATGAAACGTATTACAACGTTTCACAAAACGTTTCTCAAAGCCATCTTTGACACCTTCTCATCTACACCAAAGCCACTTCCACTTTTGGATGTTCATTTGACTCTGTGTGTGTGTATGTGTGTGTGATGGAAGATTTCCCTAGGTTTGTCACACCTACACAACAGCTGTGTTTTTGTTTGTAACTTTGTCTATGCATGAAACCTTGCATAGTTTCAGAAGGAAGAACCGCAGACGATTTTAAACTATTGGTTTATTTACTGTTTGCAATCACTCTTTTATTCATTTTAACCATTTCTATCATGCCATGTGTCTGTCTGTAGGAGTGATATGACCCGATCCATGCTTATGAAATGGAATAGTAAAAAAATCATTGAAGATTAGATAAATTAAGATAGACTTGCTGGGAAACGGTCCTTGGCTGACTGACTGATTAAAACCCCTGTCTTGCTGTGAAGGTCGTATCGGGAGGACGTATACTGAGAAGTGTTTGGAGATCCTGACAGGATTATTGGCACTAAAGCAAGAACATATCACTTCTGGTAAGAGATAATACACACACACACACACACACACACACGCTTCACTGAAGCTATTCATGCTTTACTGAAGCCTTTCACCACTCTTTAATTTCCTCATTTTAACAGTTTTATTCAGGAGCTGCTAATATTAATGTTTCAGGATCATAATCAATACCTATGCTATTATTACTTATTCTGTTTTTTTTACCAAATATCGCCGCTCTTACAAGCTTACAAGTTGTCGGTACATTCAGTCTGTAAAGATCTGCCCTTTCGCAGAAGGACACATGTTATTGCTGCCTTCTCAGTCGACTTTTCAGGACTCTGAAATCTGACTCCTCTTGTCTTGTGAAACCTCAGTAGAGCCTAACATTCTGTAAATGAGACCGAGTTTAGCCAATCAGGTGACGGCAGACATAATCCAAGGCTTTTACTTTCCTTTTAAACATTATAAAACCTTTCTCCAATTTTTAGGCACTGACCTTTGACTTTTATTATTAAAAGAAAGGGTTTATTTACCGGCCATTAAATTAAATAGAACTTTAATAAGACATATTATCATTTTTACATTAACATGTGAATCGGTTTAACGTCATGTACTTAAAACCTTATTTTCCACAATTTTTCCATTACAGTTCAAGATTAAAACATTCATATATTTAATATGTATGTAAAAATCTCCCAAGGATTTCCAAAGAGTGCAGTTTTACCTGATAAGGTCACCGAGATATGCAAATAATCACTTACAAGAGTAATAATAGTTACTCAGATTTCCTCATGGAATTAGCATGGATGCTAGTCAGCCAACATGCTGTTTGTGGGTTAAAAAAAATCTCTACCCTAGTCCTTGTTAAACACAGATATTTGTTGAGATTAGTTCCTTTATTTTAATGATCAAATGTACACCGATCAGGCATAACATTATGAGCAGTGGCAGGTGAAGTGAATAAGACTGATGATCTCCTCATCATGGCACCTGTTAGTGGGTGGGATATATTAGGCAGCAAGTGAACATTTTGTCCTCAAAGTTGATGTTAGAAGCAGGAAAAATGGACAAGAGTAAGGATTTGAGCGAGTTTGACGAAGGACCAAATTGTGATGGCTAGACCACTGGATCAGAGCATCTCCAAAACTGCAGCTCTTGTGGGGTGTTCCCGGTCTGCAGTGGTCAGTATCTATCAAAAGTGGTCCGAAGGAAGGAACAGTGGTGACCCGGCGATAGGGCGGGCAAGGCTCATTGACGCACGTGGGCCCGTGCGATCCGATCCAACAGATGATCTACTGTTGCTCAGATTGCTGAAGAAGTTAATGCTGGTTCTAATAGAAAGATGGCAGAATACACAGTGCAGGATGGGTCAGGGCTGTTTAGGCAGCAAAAAAGGGACCTTCACAATATTAGGCAGGTGGTCATAATGTTATGCCTGATCAGTGTTTTCCTGCATTTAGTACTTAATAGTGATAATAGTGATATTTTTTAAATAGTATGTTAAAATCAGGTCATTTATAAACGATATAAATTAGGCTTAACAGATCATTTGTATCCATATAGACCTGTATGATGCAGTTGCTTATACCTCAGCGCTGTTGAATTCTTAAATCTGATTGGTCAGAAGATGCTGATTAATTTTCTTTATCTCTGACTGTAGTTCCAGCTACCATTAAATCCCAGATTTATATTAATGTAAGTTTTTGTTTCTATAGAAACAGCTCAGGAATTTGTATAATTGACACTCCACATAATTGAACTTTAATAATAAATGTTTAGGAAAAATTTATAGTTTTTAAACAACAGTATACTATATTGTTTGTGTGTGTGTGTGTGTGTGTGTGTGTAGCTGTGTTACAGACGTACAGAGATCTGGCATGGTTTTGCCCCCAAAGCACCACAGCTGTGTGTCATGCCGTCGAGGGGTGTGATGATCTCCCTCAGGATGATGAGGTAGACAAACACGATCCACGCATTTTGCCATGTTTTATTCTGTACATAGTTCTATAGACACCCGAACACAGAAGAACGAGGAAAAGAAGTCGGAATTTGCAAACTGATCATTATTCCGTCTGTCTGCCTTTTGTGTGTGTCTCCCTAATTTGCATTACCTGACCTGTGTAAACTGATTTGCATATATTTACATGTTGAAATTTCTCTTTGCCAAGTTTAGATGGTGTGTCTGTTGCGTACAATGGGCCTTTTTTCTTTCTTTTCCTGAATGGAAAAGGATTCAGATGAGTGTTTGATCAGGTGAACGCTAAAGGTGTGTCAGGTGAATGTTTTAGATGGATGTGGAAGTAGGCATTAAATAAACGTTAGATGAACGTTAGATTTACATTAGATGGCCACTGGATGAGCATTAGATGGGGGTTAGATGAATGTTAAACAGACTTTAGATGAGTGACGGTTAAGCAATAGATAGACTTTGAGTATTAGAAAGATGACAGATGAGTGCTGGATGAAATGGAGATGGACCTTAGATAAGTGCTCGATGAACGTTAGGCAAACATTAGATGAATGCTGAATGAAAGTTAGATGAGTGAAGGATGAATGTTACATGAGTGCTGGATGAACGTTAGATGAGTGCTGGATGAACATTATATGAGTGTTATTAGGTGCATTAGGTGAATGTTATATGGACGTTCAGTAAATGTTCGGTGGATTTTAGATGGACTTTAGAGAAGAGTTGCATGAATATTAGACAGTCGTAAGTTGATTTTGGATGAACGTTAGAGGAGTGTTGGACAAACGTTAGATGAATGCTGGATGAACGTTAGAGAAGTGTTAGACAAAAGTTAGACGAGTGCTGAATGAATGTTATATGAATGTTAGAGGAGTGTTAGAAGAACGTTAGACGAATGCTGGATGAACGATAGAGGAGTGTTGGGTGAACGTTAGATGAATGCTGGATGAAAGTTAGATGGGTGCTGAATGAATGTTATATGAATGTTAGAGGAGTGTTAGAAGAACGTTAGACGAATGCTGGATGAACGTTAGAGGAGTGTTGGATGAACGTTAGAGGAGTGTTGGGTGAACGTTAGATGAATGCTGGATGAACGTTAGATGGGTGCTGAATGAATGTTAGAGGAGTGTTAGAAGAACGTTAGATGAATGCTGGATGAACGTTAGAAGAGTGTTGGATGAACGTTAGAGGAGTGTTGGGTGAACATTAGATGAATGCTGGATGAACGTTAGAGGAGTGTTGGGTGAACATTAGATGAATGCTGGATGAACGTTAGAGGAGTGTTGGTTGAACGTTAAATGAATGCTGGATGAATGTCGATGAGTTTTAGATGAATGCTGGAGGAACGTTAGATAAGTATTTGATGAACGTTAGACGAATGCTGTAAGAATGTTAGAGGAGTGTTGGACGAACATTAGACGAATGCTGGATGAACATTAGAGGACTGTTGGATGAATGTTAGACGAATGCTGGATGAATATTAGAGGACTGTTGAACAAACGTTAGACAAATGCTGGATGGACATTAGATGAATGCTTGATGGACGTTAGCAGGATGCTGGATGAACATTAGACAGACGCTAGACGAGCATTAGGTGAATGTTATATGTGCGTTAGGTAAATGTTGGGTGAATTTTAGATGGATGTTAGATAAGCGTTGCTTGAATTTTCGATGAATGTTAGGAGTGTTAGAAGAACATTAGACGAATGCTGGAGGAACGTTAGACGAATGCTGGAGGAACGTTGGGGGAGTGTTAGACGAAAGTTTGATGTATGCTGGATGAATGTTAGAGGAGTGTTTGTTGAACGTTAGATGAATGCTAGACGAATGCTGGATGAACGTTAGAGGAGTGTTGGACGAACGTTAGACGAATGCTGGATGGACGTTAGACGAATGCTGGATGAACATTAGACAGACGCTAGACAAGTATTAGGTGAATGTTATATGTGCGTTAGGTAAATGTTGGGTGAATATTAGATGGACATTAGATAAGCGTTGCATGAACGTTAGACGGTCGTTAACTGAATTTTGGATGAGCGTTAGATGTTAGACCAGAACGTTAGATGGATGTTAGGTGAGTGTTGGATGGATGTTAAATGAGTAAACATTGTTACTATGACTTTGCTTTTGAAGTCATTGCTGTTCTTCCCTTTATAAAAAGGACTGAATTTCTCTCTCCTGCTCCTTCTCAGGGAAAACAGGCTCTGTTATGGCTGCTTGGAGTTCATGGTGATCAGATCAGTAACGCCCCCTATGTGCTGGAGGGCTGCATAGATGGAATAAAGATGGAGATTTCCTCTGCAGTAAAGATGGAACTGCTCACAGCATCGGTGAAATTATTTCTGTCTCGGCCAGCAGAGACTCAGGACATGCTGGGGCGTCTCTTGCACTACTGCATTGGTGCGTAAGACGTAAAGATAAAAAGTTACCATGTTTAGTTAGATCATTTAACTCAGCTCACTAATAACTCACTAATTTGTCTTTGTTATACACTAACTCACTGTTTACATCAGTGACGAACGTGCTAGTAACATAGCACACAGTCCTGCCTGAGTTTAACTGTTCACACACACACACACACACACATTCATACCTATAAGACTTGCCCATACATGCTAACAGCATTGTGGAAGAAGCTTTTCTGCAGCCCAGCTTTAGATGAGTGTTAGATGGACTTTAGATAAATGTTAGCTGAGCGTTAGATGAGTGTTAGATTGACATTAGATGAGCGTTAGCTGAGTGTTAGATGGACATTAGATAAAGGTTAGATGAGTGTTAGATGGACATTAGATAAATGTTAGATGAGCGTTAGCTGAGTGTTAGATGGACATTAGATAAAGGTTAGATGACTCTTAGCTGAGTGTTAGATGGACTTTGGGTAAGCGTTAGCTGAGTGTTAGATGGACATTAGGTAAAGGTTAGATGAGCGTTAGATGGACTTTGGGTAAGCGTTAGCTGAGTGTTAGATGGACATTAGGTAAAGGTTAGATGAGCGTTAGATGGATAAATTTAAGATGAGCGTTAGATTAGTGTTAGATGGACATTAGATAAACGTTAGATGAGCGTTAGCTGAGTGTTAGATGGACATTAGATAAAGCTTAGATGAGTGTTAGATGGATATTAGATAAAGGTTAGATGAGTCTTAGCTGAGTGTTAGATGGACTTTGGGTAAGCGTTAGCTGAGTGTTAGATGGACATTAGATAAACGTTAGATGAGCATTAGCTGAGTGTTAGATGGACATTAGATAAACGTTAGATGAGCATTAGCTGAGTGTTAGATGGACATTAGATAAACGTTAGATGAGTGTTAGTCAGATTACATGAACGTTAGATGAGCGTTAGATGAGTGTTAGTCAGATTACATGAACGTTAGATGAGCGTTAGATGAGTGTTAGTCAGATTACATGAACGTTAGATGAGTGTTAAATGGGAATATCAGAAAAGACAATAACAATTTACCCAGAAGGCACTGCTGTGCTCTAAAACACTTTACTGTTAAAAACCAAGATGTATCTCTCTCTCTCTCTCTCTCTCTCTCTCTCTCTCAGGAGCTGCAGGCTCACTCAGTGTTGCTTGGAGCACTCAGATAGATTGCCTTGTGAATGTAGGGTGAATATATACAGAGATCAGCGTGTCATTTGGAGTTTCTAATTCTGTTTGTTCCACAGAGGAGGACAGTAATATGTGTGTGCGGGATCGAGCTCTGCTGTACTACAGACTCCTGCAGTGTGGCGTGAATGAAACCCGCAAGGTTCTCCTGGGACCTAAATCCGACCCGTCCATGACCATTATTACTGGACCAACCGAGGAACCTGTCAATCACTGGGCTTCCAGTTTTAACACACTGGATCCCCTTTTAGGAGCCGAGAGTCGTGCGCAGGACGTTCCTGCTGAGATCTCGGATGGAGGCGGGGAAATCAGAATACATGATCCGGATCAGGACTATCAGAATGGAACCCTGAGTGAAGGTAAGCTAGATGTGCCTTTTGCTTTCTGCTTAGCATAAATACAGGTTTTAATATAATATGAATATGCAACTTATCAGCACTATGCTAATGCTAGACTGCTAGATCATAGAACATTTCCGTTCCTGTCCACGTTAGCAGGAGACACCGAAGGTACACCTCTGACCTCAGAAGAACCAATGCTATCTCTGAATCCTCTGGTATCCCATGATGCCTTTGAGAAGCTGTGGATGGAGCTACAGGCGGTGCGTTGTCAGTGTCTGGGCGTCCCTCGTCCCTCCGTCTCACCTGACACTCTTAACTCCGCCTTCCAGCTGGTGAAGATCCAGATCTTGGCGTATAGTCGAAGCGATGCTCGGCCCTGGAAGCTCTACATGTACAGCTGGAGCAGTGGCAGCGTGATCCTCGCCGAGCTCCTGCAGGACGGAGCTGACGGCAACCTCTCACTGTCCATCAAACAACACCCTGAGGAGCGGGAAGCAGTCGAGGGCTTCGTGTCTGTGGTCTTAAACGTCCTGCGCACTCTGAGCTCCGCGAACTCAAACTGACTCATCATGTATTTACTTCTGAACCCCACTGACTGCTTATTTTAATGACCTTTTTATTAATAAATAAATTCATTTTTATTTAAAGTAATGTGTGGTTTATTAACTTTACTTTTAATTCAAGTAGCTTGATCTCTTTGACAAAGAAAGACATGGGGAGAGAGACAGATGAGACAGACAGATGGAAAGATAGAGAGACAGACAGACAAGCAGCTAAAGAGAGAGGTAGTAAAACAGACAGAATAGAGATAGATAGGACATGAAAATTTAAATTAATGTTGACTGACATAAAGATAGATAGATAGATAGATAGATAGATAGATAGATAGATAGATAGATAGAACTAAACTGATAGATAAATAGAAAGACAAGCAGGCAGAACTAGATAGATAGATTTAAACAGTTTCTAAATGGATGCATAAACATAAATGATTTCAGACAGATATGTGGGTGTGTGTGAGAGAGAGAGGGATATGTACACAGTGTAAATATTAATGACAGGATGGAACATTTTATTCCCCTGTTGCTTCCTCTCTAACACAGGATTTATTACAATGACCCATGCAAACAGAATTATGAAGGTGTTTCAAGTCATTTATCCTCATTTATGGCCAAGTCGTAGAGGGAGGATGAGGGAGCGCAATCATCGACAGATGGACAGCTATTATTTTTATCATGTGTAGAGTAGAATTAGTATTTACTAACCCATGCAATGCTGCTGTCGGCTTTCAGCTAAGTCAATAATAAACTCAGAAACTACACTGACCTGTTAGTTCCTCAGCAGCTCTTGGTTGCACAATTCCTCGTGACTATAAACTGTTGTAGAAATGACATTATCTACAATTACATCATTTACTGTCCAGTGTCACCCAAATGAGGATGAGGTTCCCGTTCTGAGCCTGGTTCCTCTCAAGGTTTCTTCTTCATAATCATCTCAGGGAGTTTTTCCTCACCACCGTAACTCATTAAGAATAATTGTTGGTGATTAATAGCAACTTTAAACTTTAGCATTTTTATTATATGTTTCTATACTCCTGTAAAGCTGCTTTGAGAGAATGCCCATTGTTAAAAGCTCCATACAAATAAATGGAAGTGAACTGTAAGTGAAGAATGCTTTATTCTTGATAAATCAACAGCCAGCCTCAGCTGATTTGATTTAGGTTAATGTTTAAACTGGAGCTGGTTGCTCCGAGCTTGGTTTTTATCAGCCACTGTTTTTAGCTAGCAGCAAACTGTGATGTCATTGGGGTAACATATCTTTTTTTTACATTTAAACAGCTTCACAACAGTAAGAAAAGAAAACATGATATGGTGGTTCAGATATGTTTTCATATCTACTACAAAGGTGTCATTGCATGTAATCGATACTAATGATGTAAGTCGGTACTTGCTTTTCTTTCAGTTGTTTGTCCTTTTTTGCTGGTGGTTCTATGTTATTGATATCACCCTCATCCTTTCTGATGCAGTAGTAGATATCTGATAGCAGGACCTCAGAGTAGAGTAAACACTCCTGTTACAATAGCTACCAGAGATCATTAGAGGTCAGCGAAGTGATACAAGTATAGACAAGCATGTTTAAGGCTTTTCAACCAATCAGACGCTTTAAAGGACACTTTTAGGATTCTGCCAGCTTCTTGGTTTCATTCTGTGTCATCCAGTGAGACTTCATTCAGGAAATAAAAGCGATAACAGTCCAACATACAGAGATTGGTTCACGGGTTTGTCTTAAACCTGTTCTTCTACTACTCGTACTCAAAAACAACAGCAATACAGTCTGAATGAAAGTCATAGATTGTTTAGGAAGCAGTGTTCAGTGATCATAAAGAAAACCCGGGTTCTGTTCTGTGCTCTGGTTTGGCTGTAAACCCAACACTCAGCCCTGAAAAGCTGAAGGTGAACTCAGTACAAAACTGAATATCTTTCTTTTCTCAAACCTGTACTAAATTCATTGGCATCTGAATAAACAGGGGTTAGCACTGTTTCCTCACAGCAAGAAGGTGCTGGGTTTGTATCCCGGGTTCAAACAGATAGGGTCCTTTCTGTGTGGAGTTTGCATGTTCTCCCTGTGCCTCCGTGGGTTTACTCCGGTTTCCTCCCACAGTCCAAAAACATGTACATTAGGTTGATTGGTAATTCTAATTTGCCCATAGGTGTGAGTGTGAGTGTGTGTGGTTATCTGTCTATATATATGTGGCCCTGTGATGGACTGGTGACCTGTCCAGGGTGTACCCCTGCCTTTCGCCCAATGTGTGCTGGGATAGGCTCCAGCAGATCCCCGTGACCCTAATTAGGAATAAAGTGGCTATAGAAAATGGATGGATAAACAGGTGGGTGAACTGATTCACCCAAAAAGCTATGTAGGGTTCTTCTTAGAACATTTTTCAGGCTCTATTCCAAATGCTAGAATTACTAAGTAATTAATCAGATTGTAACAAACATTATTTATTTATTTTCTTTAAATAAGGCATTACAGCTACAAGTTCTACAATTCCAGTCCCCTTTCTAGGAAGATTATTTACGGTTCTGTTATTCTAGAACTCTAGTTTTAGATGTCACTAGAACATCAACCATCCAACAGTAGAATTCATGAGTACTTTTTATTTGTCTCATATACATTACTGCACAGTGAACCTCTTTTCTTTGCATATCCCAGCTTGTTAGGAAGCTCAGGTCAGAGCACAGAGTCAGCTATGATACAGCTGAGGGTTAAGGGTCTTGCTCAAGTGCCCAACAATACCAGATTAGTAGTGCTAGGCTTTTACCCCTGACCTTCAGCTCAGATACACAGAACACGTTTAACCCTTGCTGTTAGCTAGAGATCAGACATATTTAGCTAGCATCATCAATCAATCTCACAAGAACATTTCACACCCCCCCCTTAGTCTTGAGGTCGCTAACACTTGTGATTGCTAATCTACATGCAGTAAATATAGACACAGTGAAGTGAACTGTGAACCTTCCTCACTACACAAACCTGACCTATATCCACATTATATAGTGAGGTCCATAGTGCAGAAATGTGTCAATACTATAACATATCCCAATGCTAACCTTGCACTAGCAGTATGACTAGCTAATTTCTATTTGCCATATCCATCTATTCTTTCAGATACTAAATTGTATTTACAGTAGTATGAGTTCATTGTTCACACTATATTGACGCTACATAATACAGCAATTTATAAATGTAAGTATTTATTATCAGCCAACTCTAGAGCTTGTATTCAAAACCGACTAGCTAACATGTTACTGCAACTAGCAAGCAGTTCTGGCTAGCAAGTCAGCTAAAAAAAATAATCATTTATAATATTGAATATCACTTAATGGTCACTTTTATTCCCTGTTATCTGTTATACAGGGATACAAGCTGCATGACATAGACATGTGCTTAAGTGAACTTAGCTAGCTAGCTAAGACTTTAAGAGTGTTTTGATTGATTACTTTGCAAGCTTGGACAAATATATATTGAAGAAGGGCTATGAGTTTTAATTTCACTTGCGATCTCAAGAGAACGAACGCTTCTTTTTTCAGTTTCTTGTTGTACTGCTTTACTAGATTGATCCCACAGGTGAAATTTGGGGAAAATATAATCAAACTCTAGTATACAGTAGGTTGCAGCTATACCACTCCCACTGTACCAGCTTAACTTTTTGTTAAAGTGCCACTTGATTAAACTTAAAAACAGAAGAGTTCATCCATGAGGTAGGGTTGGGATGGCTAATTTCGGCATATGAGAAAAAATAAGCTGTGATCTCAAGACTACAACTTTTACTTTCACAGGTTCACAAGGAAAAAATAAGTGGTAATATTCAGGTAACTACTTTTCTTATCTTGGGATCACTAAAAATATGTGATCTAGTTAAAATGACTTATCCTGAAATCAAAAAGAAAATGAAGTTATGAGAAGTGAGAAGTTGTGAGGACTGTGAGGCCTTAGACAGATATAAATGTTGGGTTTTTACCTAGAAATTTTTATGTATGTAGCTTTTTAACATTGCTTAAAAATAAATATGCCATTAATTAAATATAAATCAAAATTGCATAGAATTTTTCAAGCCTGGTGTATATGTATATGATAACAATCAAGAGAGAAGTATAAAAAAAAAAAAAAAATCTCTATTTTGTGTGTGTGTGTTGCCTGAGTTGAAGCACTATCACTTCCTGTGTAAAAACTACAGTGCAAGCATTGGGTATGTTTTTCTACTGTGGACCAAATGTCATTTTCATCATGGTTACCAAGATTAAGATTAGCATTAGCTTCAGGCGCAATTAGCTGCATTAATAAGCATGTCAGTGATCCTCACATGGATATTAATGTCAGTTAATGTCACATGGAGTGTGTCAGCTCTACGTATCTCTATGGTTACGACTGTGTAGAAATTTTTTATGAGGAAGTGTGTGGGTGTGCCTTAGTTGCTGCCTTCATGTAACCTTCGCAATACCTGTGGAGAGTGTTACCTACTTTACATGACTGATTTCTGTGTGTGTGTGTGTGTGTGAATGCGTGTGGTCATCTCACTTCCACCTGCGAGCTCAAGCACAGTGAGAAGGTGCTGGCTGGACAACGCTCAGGTGAGTTTAAGATCTCTTTACTGACCGGTCTGCTTTTGACTAGGTCAACTACTTAAATATTAATAATTTTTGCTTTACTATAAATCATCATGTCAGGTGTATGTTGTTGTCGTGTTTCAGATAATCACATCAGGGTGCTAGGACTGTCTGATTTATAGAGTATTGAAACATATTAGCTAGTAGTATACTATATATCATATATGATTAACCAAACACTACACTACTTTCCTCACTCTCTTCACTTCTTTCTTGCATTCCTGTCACTTTCTGCAGAATGTAGTCATGGATTTTGTAATAATTAACATATGATGCTTTAAAGTGAACAAATCAATAATATGCTTGAAGTTTAAGGGGTTAGTACTGCAAGATATTGTCAGTGTAATATTACTAGGTTCAATAAACTGTCTTGGTAGCGGTGAATTTACCTGTGTTATCATGTAAACCGGGATCTTTTGTGTTCATTAACCTCAGAAGTAATATTTAAACATGAAAATTGTGACATTAAGGTACTTTGCTAAGTGTTGAGCAACAAAGCTCTTCCTCACTCTTTTTTAGAAGTTAGTTAGCCTACTTGGCCATTTAAGTACTCGAAACCCATGTTATAACTAAAAATTTGCCTCATAAATACTTTTTTTCACTTATACTCGTATACTTATACACGTGTTATGATGCCACATGTACTCTGCCTGTTACAGCAGCTAGTATTCAAACTTGGTTGTCTCCAAGGGTGATGTTAGCATTCAAGCCATTAGGCAAGGAAGTGCTTGAAAAAACAACAACAATATTCAGCTGATTATGAAAAAATTAGTGTGTTATTATAATATTACACAGGTTCTCTACTGGTTACAGCATCTAACATGTCTCTAATGTGCTGGGTGGCTGATAGCATTTAGCTCTTGCCCACAAATTTGACTCCTACTGATTTACGAGAAGGGTCCAGTGCCTCTGCTGCATAACTTACATAGCTATATAACACTACATACATGTCAAGGTGGTTAAATCCAAAGTGTTAAATTATCAAGTAATGTAATGATATCTCCTTGATTCATTGTAAAGGAAGCCACTGAGACAGATTAAACCGTACAGATTGACTGTCATCAAATACTCTTTGTACTGGTGTTACTGCATTCCATGGTTTAAGAAATTATCACATCATGTTCTATATTTCCTACACAGATTTTGCACATATAGAATAAAAAGAAATAGAGTATTGCACCTTTAAAAAAAAAAGAGTGTGTGCAGCGTTTTGTAAAAAAAAAAAAAAAAAGTCCCACCACCTACAGTGAAATAGTAAATATGACTCGGTAAACGACAAACCCACAATTTCCATAATCCCCGTGGTGTGTGTGTGTGTGTGTGTCACTATCAGTGTTGCCAGATTGGGCAGGCTCCTTTTGGTCGGGTTGATAAAATTTGGGCTGGTTTTTGGTGTTTTTATTTTTGACTATGAATATGATATTTTATTAATTTTCCATTCAAACGAACTTTACGAGAAAGTATAATATGTAATGTTGACGTTTTAATAATATGGTTCCGTTTAGCCGATAAGGTTCAGGAGAGTCCTGTCCAATCAGACTTCAATCCTGATTAGCGGGTTGTTGTACTCGTTAAACCAATATCACCAAGTTATTAGCAGAGCTGTAAATGTTTTTATCATCATCATGCCAGAGTGGGGGAAATATAGAATATATTCTATATTCTATTCTATAGAATATATAGTCCTACCGAAAAGAATGGGAGAGCGACGTTCTATAGCATTTCAAGAGACGTTCTTATCAGTTCTGCCAAGATTCTCCGCATTAAGTCCTTATAAAAAGGTAAGCATGTTTATACGCTATTATTCTAATGTCATGTTTAGATGAATAAAACGTATACAGGTAGGTAACATAGCGCGCGCAAATGCCCTAACCCATTTGTTTTCTTTTTGTTATTCTATTAGTTATCGCAGTATGCATTTTGGGCAGGTATTTTTTTTTTTTTGAAAAGGGCGGGTTTTTAAGCTGGAGTTGGGCTGGAAATCTTCGGTCCAATCTGGCAACACTGGTCAGTGTGTTGGAGAGAGGGAAACTGGACTGAGCAGCGCGCGACGCAACAGTATAGCAGCGAGAACGCACGCGGAAATAAATTAGTGCTCGCCTTCCCAAAACCAGATACACGGATCGTTTTACACAAATATAGGAAAATTCAGTAGAAAAAAAAAAAAACACACAAAAGAAACGGAACATGTGGACAAGAATGACCTGATCAGTTAAAACGAAACTGTAGCATCTTAACACCTCCGGGGTTTCTGATGGTTATTTTAAAGGATTGCGAGTTTTTATTCAGCAGGAAGTGATAGGGTTCGTGCGCAAGGGACAAGAGCTGTCACAAGTAATGACCAGCAGTATGGACTTGGATGACTAACGAACGAAAAAATGCATCAAAATGGGCAAGTCGTCCTCTTCTTGTTCTTGTTCTTCTTTGTACAGAGAGTTTCCAGGAATCCACAGAAAGTCCAACCAGAATAAATGTTTTACTTAAGATTAAAGATTACATGAGAACAATACAGATATATGGGCAGACATTAAAAAAAAGGAAAAAGATCTAACAGGAAATGTCAATCATGTACATGCAACAGGTCAAGCAGGTTTTTATTTACCTTGGTTCTGTCTTTCCAGCCTGAGTAAATGTATGTTTAAGGTGAATAACAGGTGTATGAATGTAGTATTTTTATTATCAGAGACTTACAAAAAGGGAACTACGTGCACCACACACACAAACACACACACATACACACACACACCACACCACTTTAAACCATGCTGTAATATGAACATGCTTACTTCATTTCCTCAATTTCCTTCTGTAAACTTGTGTCAAAAAGTCATATAGAGTACATATTGTCCTTCCCTTTTCTTTCTTTCTTTCTTTCTTTCTTTCTTTCTTTCTTTCTTTCTTTCTTTCTTTCTTTCTTTCTTTCTTTCTTTCTTTCTGTCAGGTTTTATTACTGATGTTTGTTTTATTCGTTTATCTAGCTCTAGTTACAACACTTAGGACCTAATTGCCTGCTAGTGGGTTACAGACTCAGGCCCTCACACACAACATTTCCGGATTTAATTCATTTTAGATTCTGTGACTTTATATTCACTGGCTCATGTTCGAACCCTGGTGTATATGAAGCTGCAGTTGTGTACCTTTTTGCGAAGACACTAAGCAAGGACAGTTTGGGTTAATTTGCAGCAATTTCCCAGGAATACATTGCTAATGAATTGGAATTAATTGTTAGGACTCTAATAATGATGTTACTCTTCTTGTAAACACACAGAAAGGAGAGAACCGTTTGAAGCACAGTCTGAACTGATGGACTGGACATTTCACTACAGATGGTGTGAAAGCCACTGAGTAAAGGTAGATGTTGTCCTATAATACAACTTAAAAGCAATTTTATACAGCTTCAGTCACATAAAGGGCACGTGTGTGTTGTGTGTATGTGGTAGTAACCTATATATTTTATATTCGCAGACTTCTTCAGGATGAGATGCCATGTGAAAAAGGTTGTACAGACACTCGTTGGTCTGCTCATCATTACCTGCTTTTATATCTCCATGAGGAGAACACGAGAGGCAGAACAAGTTACGGAACCCGTGGTAACACACACACACACACACACACACACACACACACACACACACACACACACACACACACACACACAGTAATGAAGCAGCTCTCAGGAATTATTTGCTTAGCTTCCCATATGTACAGTCTGTTTTTTTTGCCTCCCTCTCACTCTCTCTCTCTCACACACACACACACATACACACACACACAAACACACACACTTTCTCTCACACACTCTTTGTCTCTCTCTCAGCCTGGGGCTATAACTTGTCTTACAGACACTGGTTTTATAACACTGGTCTGTTTCCCCACATGACTAAACTTAGGTCCTAAGGCCATGCATGAGACACATCATGTGCTTAGTTTGACCATAAATGGGTTTTCTCTTTCTTAAACCAATGAAGGACTAATCCCGCCCACTGATACCGACTGACTGACAGCTTTACCAATCTGGCATGAATAAAATGACATCAAATAATACTGGCTAGGAAATCAAGCATATATAATGCGCATAATATGTGTGCAGTCTTTATAGTATGAAACTTTTTTAGTATTATTCTTCTTTTCAGCAACACACTGTGTATTATTATCTGGAATTTCTTATTAAGATTAACATAACATCTTAAGGTTATTATGTACCTTATGTATGTCCCTCAGCCCTTTTGATTACGATTTTATCATTTAAGAGGCATCGCATGGCGTTTTATCTACATTTTTGTAGCTACAACTGTGGTTTCTGCGTATATTCTTCCACAGTATTAACAACCACCAGATTTTCAGTTATTTAACCACCCTGCCCTCTCAGATCTTGTTATATTCATTGATATAAATCACTGTCCTATTGCTGTGATAGCTTCCTGTTGCCACTTCAGGTTTCAAACCTTCAAACCCAGATCCAAAAGAGCCATAGTCTGAAGGTATCTAAATGGTTTTGAACCCTTATCAATACCTGCTTAGAAATGATCCACCGAGACGGTCATGATAGATACACTATTTGGACAAAAGTATTGGGACACACCCCTTCGTTATTGAATTCAGATCTTTCAGATATATAAAAACAATCCCCTAGCCATGCAGTCTGCATATATAAACATTTGTGAAGAAATTTGGTCGTTCCGAAGAGCTCAGTGAATTCAAACCTGGTACTGTGATAGGATTCATAATCAAATTTCATCCCTACTCAATATTCCATGGTCAACTGTAAGTGGCGTTACTGGAAAGTGCAAAATCCATGGTGGTCACAGCAGCAGTATTACAATGCACAAATCCTTGAATTATTAATCATTGTGTAGACATAATGGCCATTTTCTTACGTCTCATTTGGGGGTGTGTTTCTCGTGATAAGCTCTGGATGTGTCTTTATTATGACACATATTCGTGTTTTGTCTTCGGTCCAGTCTTTGCCCTGGTGTGTCTTTGGTTTATTTCTCAAATGTGTTTATAGTCCTTTTCTGGTCCTTTGTCTGATTGTAGAGTCTTGATTAGATTTGTTAATCAGATTGTCTGTGTCTTGCAAATCCTTTAAGTGAATTTCTAATCCTGTGTCTCCTGTTTATTGCTTTCTGCTTCCTCTTAACTCATTCCTTCCTTCTATTTTCAACATGAATTTGCTTAACTTTTAGAAAAGCCGAACAAACCTGTTAAACAGCATGATGCGGATATGCACTTGTGTCCAGCTTATCAGGGCATGTTACATAGACACAGTGTCAATTGTGTGTTAATTATCTTCTAACCTCATGCTGTTAGCACTACAAATTCAACACAAGTCATTATACCAGGGTTACTAAGATACTTTTTTTTAACACCAACAGTGGACAGTGGACTGGTTACTGTATGTCATATCCACTGTGAAAGAAAGAACTAGCCAGTTTAGTCGCAAAGATTAACTGAATTTAACTAAGATTAACTGAATTCATCTGTTGTGTGTTTTAGGATGCAGCCTGGATTATAGGGAACTACAGCAGTGAACAATGCTCTCAGGAACCTCGGCAAAACATCATGTGCCTCAGAGCTTCGGTTCGAGTGTTAGCAGGAGATGTTCAGCCTAAGCAAAGTGAGAACAGACACAACATTGGTATATATATGGAAAAGTATACATGCTACTGTATATTCACTGTATAATAATTGTAAATCTTGAGCTCCATTTAGAGTATTTTTCCCCAATATGGAAAAGTGTTCAGGACTTCTGGAGATATTCTGGAGATGCTGGTGAGGTTTCTAGGTGGTTTCTAACATAATTGAAAACAAGCTGGTCAGGTTTCTAGGAGGTTTCTAACATAATTGAAAACAAGACCTAACTTGTTTCGTGTTAATCATGTCACATTAAATGTAACCACATGAAATGGGCTGGTAAACTGGTTTAAATAATTGCACTTGTTGGTTAAACTGGTTTTAACAGTTTTCTTGTTTGGTAGGGTACCTCACTGTCGGTCTCTCTTCTGTGAAGAGGAAGAAAGAGAATTATCTCCTGCAAACCCTTCACTCTATTTTCAATCAGTCATCGGAGGAGGAGCTCTCCGAGATGGTGGTGGTGGTTCTCCTGGCTGATTTTGACCTGAGATGGGTTCATCAAATGCTAACCAGCATTAATCAGCTTTTTCCTACAAGACTGATCCAGGGTCAGCTTCTGGTAATTCATTCCGACGAGGAGAACTACCCGCCTCTGACAGGTCTGAAAAGGAACTTTAACGATGCCCCGGATCGCGTGACCTTCCGCTCCAAGCAGAATGTAGACTACGCCTTCCTGGTGGACTTCAGTGCCAAGCTTTCCAAGTATTACATCATGCTGGAGGATGATGTGAGCTGCTCTAAAGGATTTCTGTCCTCCATTCGAAGTCACATTCAATCAAAAGGATCTTCACCGTGGGTGACACTTGAGTTCTCAAAGCTGGGATATATTGGGAAACTGTACCACTCTAAAGATCTCCCTCGTCTCGCTCACTTCCTTTATTTGTTTTACCAGGAAATGCCTTGCGACTTTCTCCTATCTCACTTCCGCACTTTGCTAATGCAGGACAAGGTCATCCGCTTTCGCCCGTCCCTTTTTCAGCACATGGGAACGTACTCATCTTTTCAGGGAACGTACAATCAACTCAAAGACGAAGACTTCCATGTTAATCCTGCTGATAACCCCCCAGCCTCTGTTTACACTGACATCAGAGTTTTTAAAAACCATAATCCAGACGAAGCCTACAGTCAAGGAGGAAGCTATTTCTGGGGCATGACCCCAGTAAACGTAGGGAACTTCTTTCTTGTGGCTTTCGAGAAACCTGTCCTCCTTTCACATATTGTGATTCACACGGGGAAGAATGGGGTGGACGTTCTCGAGTCTGCTGAAGTGGAGCTCGGTGAAACTTTTTTGTTATCGCCCAGTGGAGTGCAGTGCAGAGAAATTCACAACTTAGGCGTCCTGAAATATGGATATTTTGAACTTCAAGGTGTTCACCAGGTAGTGAACAGATCAGTAGCATGCTTAAATATCAGAGTGACTGCAAGTCAGACAAATTGGGTGGTCATAAGGAGCATCCAGGTCTGGTTAAAGAAATGAAGTAGGCATTTTAGCAGGGAGTTATTAAAGTTTTCAGTTATGAAGTTACGGTCTGACCTGATGGTCTTTGCGTAAAATCATGAATGTTGTTCCATTTTGTTAGCTACGGGACCGGTGGATGTTTGAGAGATGGATCAGTGGGTGTCCGATATTTAAAAAATGTGTCATGTCGCTCAAAATGTTTGATTTCCTTATTCCATGAATCAGGAAATAGACCAAATGAAACCAAGACCAAATGAAAGTGGCTTTACAATTTGATGGCTTATAATTTTACTAATATGATCTAGCATAGCATTGGGCAGGTTTTGTAGAAGGAAGGGAAGTTAAAATGTTAAAATGGTAGCTGTGGGGTAAACTGAGACGTTTAGGCAGTCGATAGGGACAGCCCACATATTTGGTGACGGGAATAGAATCCATACAATGTATGTATGAAATGTGTTTGCAGGTTTAAGGTTACAGGACAGTGGAAAAACGGCAAGGAACTCAGGTATACGATAGTTTCCTAATTATTATGAATGGCTGGTCCTACAGCAATGCCACTAGCGGCGTTTTTTAATGTAAAGCTGTCAAAACAATATGAGCTTGAGTTTCGCAAAAAGCAATCATAAAACAAGGAGCAAAACATGATCCATTATAATTATTATGATTATAAAGAATGTGAGAAATGTTTTTGTTTCCTCGACTCCGAGGCGTATTATTATGTTGTTAATATGGAGCATGTTTACACTGAAAACTTACTGCAGTTTGGGTGTTTCCTTAGTAAAGTGGTGGGAAATATTTGTTTCTGCGTACTTGTTTCTGAAATTTGAGGAAGTGGAAATTAAATGTCTGCTTCACATTCTGGAGTTACTAGCTGCTAGTAACTCTTGCAATTACAGCTTATCCGTTTACAACAAAAGACAAAGCAAAGCAGAAATGATTGGATTAAGTGTTTCAGTTCGCTTTGTCCGGATACGTTTTTAATTTCTGAAAGAAAGGGCTGCTCCTAGCATGAAGGAACTTCCAGCAATTTAATAACGTGGTCCTAATTTAAATTTGGACATTCTGTCACTAAATCAAGCTGCCAGTCACACACACACACACACACACACACACACATATATATATACTACCGCTGAAAAGTTTTGGATCACTCAAAAAATTTCAAATTAGTCTGATTAGAAAATATAGCAAAAGAACAGGACATGCTGACTGATTTTGATTTTGACAGCAAATGATTTTGATGGAAATGAAGAATGTTTTCTTTAAAATTTGCCTTCATCAACCTTTTACAGCAATTATAGCCTGGGCATCCTAGCTGTCAATTTTTCAAGATAATCTGATGAGATTTCACCCCATGCTTCCTGGAGCATCTCCCACAAGATGGATTGTCTTGATGGAGTCTTCCTCCGTAGCTGAAATCAAGCTGAAATATGCAAGTGATCCCAAATTTTCTGTACTCATGGATGTTCATTTGAAATGTTTTCTATGCAAAACAAACAGGCTTACTTAGAATATTTGGAAGAATGGAAATTGACGAATAGGGGATTAAAAGTCAATGCAGTTGACAACAAAGGAGATTATGGTTGAACGGTCAACACTCTTAACGTTAGAAAGGTTGGGTTATGCCAGGACAAGACAATCAAACAGGATACCTTTATCTACACGAATCAGGCATAACATTATGAGCATTGAGAGGTGAAGTGAATAACACTGATGATCTCATCATGGCACCTGTTAGTGGGTGGGATATATGAGGCAGCAAGTGAAGCAGGAAATATGGACAAGTGTAAGGATTTGAGCGAGTTTGACGAAGGGCCAAATTGTGATGGCTAGACCACCGGATCAGAGCATCTCCAAAACTGCAGCTCTTGTGGGGTGTTCCCGGTCTGCAGTGGTCAGTATCCATCAAAAGTGATCCAAGGAAAGAACAGTGGTGAACCGGCGACAGGGTCATGCTAATTAGGTCATGCTAATGAGGCTGGTCGTGTGATCCGATCCAACAGACGAGTTAAAGGTGGTCATAAAGTTATGCCTGGTCGGTGTATATCCCGACTTTTCTTTTCATGAGAAATGTTCAGGTATCTTTCTCAACTCCCAAAATCAAAAAAGTATTGGAGATACTCCCAGGAAAGAGAGCTTGTGTTTCTTTTAACTTTGACAGGTGGAATGTGGAGAAGATAGGAGAGTTGTCCTCTCAGGGTTCAGCGGTGTTTATAACACAGGCATTAACCTGAGTCTTAATCCTGTGCCTTAACCTACTGGACAGTAAGTGGCCTAAGTAGGTCTTTAGAACTCTGGGGATTTTTCTGGAAATAAAATTCTCACGAGAAGACTATAATAACAGTAATGTTTCCTGTGGTCTAATAAACACTGTGCTCCATTTAATTTGTCCATGTTGTTTTGTTTCGTACTACTTACTACACCATATGTGCATCATAATTCTTCAGCATAAAAGGATAATGAGAAAACCCACAGTATGAATTGGATAACCCTGTTTGCACACACCTGTGACCATGGCAAAACAGACTTTATATATATATATATATATATATATATATTCGGCAGAACAAAAGCTTTTGTTTTGCCTGTTGTGAACGAAGCACAGCGTTTGTTTTGTCTGTTCTGCACTTCTGGACAAATGCTGATTTAATGGTTGTGTATTTTTCCACGCGCTTGCTCTTCTACTAGGCAAGACAAGATGACGACATCACAAACGTTTGCCAGTCAAACATAGACATTGCAAACCTGGAACACATAACCTAAACGTCCTTGTTTATTCTAAACAGCCTTTTTCCTCCTACAGCTTGACCTTCTCAAAATGTCTACACTCTCAGAAAAAAGTGGACGCGAATGTAATGCTTCCTAGTCTCTAGGGTGCTACCCTCAAGCGTCCCTTTTTATATGGATCTTTTAACTAGAACTGAGCATTGCGCTTTAATCTAAAAGCTCACTTATGGTCTTATGTACAGTATATCAGCGTTTCCAGGCGAAAGTCGCATATTATAGGTCCAAAAGATGTGCATTTGATTGATGCTACCACCGCAGTGACAAGGGCCTGGACTGTAAATTTTACCTCAAAAGCACTGACGCTGAATTTGGACACGGCTCAGAAATGCAATTCAATTACTGTTTCAAAGTGTTGCTTCGTGATCAGTGCTTCCTATATAGAAAGCTATATTAGTGAAGTAGCCAAGTGTATGTGTGTGTGTGTGTGTCTATTTTAAATCTCATTCTACTGTACAAGATACTGTACAAGTTACTACCATTTAAACAAGCTCTCTAGAGCTTTGCCCTTGGATGAACGGATTCATTAGTGAGGCTGAGCTTTAAAAATGCTAACGGGTGAGTAAACAGCTCAGGCGTCAATGGTAACACACACTGATAGCGCTAGCAGGTGTTTTGTTCCCCAGGTGTCAGAGAGCTCAGCTTGTAAACACACACACACACAGAGTATACCTGGTGCTCTCTTGTGAGAAGAATTGACCATGTTTGATTTGCATTGCCAAGGAGATATGAGTAGATGAGTACATAACCCATGGATCAAACGGCTATAATTTTAAAAAGGTAAAAGTTGTCCCAGAAACTAAATTCCCACAATTAGCCACAGGGCTAAAAAAACCCCTTGATTAACCCTATGCTCTGTGGATGTCTAGATACAGAGGATACACCACAACACCACTTCCTGTCATGTTCTTGTGATAGGCGGTGATAGGTGTTCCCTATTAACCACTGGCACTCTTTTTTACACAATGTTTAATCCATTTTTCATTCAAATGTGTGCCTGTGAAACTGCAAATGATCTGTTTCAGTGCTTTCGTCTAGCAATATTATGAATTAGACCTCCACTATAGAGCTGTTTGGCCTCATGGATGAGTTAAGATGCTTGCTTTATGTCGTTACTACCGTGTTAATATTACCATCCTGGGGCAATACTCTAAATCAGCGGTATCCAAAGGCCAACTGAGGCCCACTGTGGACTGACGTTAAGGGATTTCTCAGTTAGAAGGTGTCATGCTGCTAATTATTTCTGCGAAACTGTGTTAACATAGCTAGTTAAAATGCAGGAGCCTTTTTTCCCTGATCTGTTTAATATCAAACCCATCAGAGCATCATCTGAACACGTGTTTCAGTAGATGAGACTGGAGGTGAAGAAAATCAGACAAAGCAGTATGGTCAGCATGACACATTTGCTTTCATTTAAAAGAGGGGAGTGGAAATGGCTTACTGTCTTTGTTTGAATTAAAAGTTTGTACACCCCTGAAATCAATGAATAGATCTGTTTGTGTTCCAATGGAGTTCTGCAGTCAGTTATTATTTTGCTACCCCCTAGTGGTCATTAATATGAAACACAGGTGTAATTTTAGATCTATTTATACTCTTGCTCACAGGATATTTTAGTGTTTTCCCTGCTTTAAGACACAAATAAAGCAACACACTAAACTGTGTGGTACATGTGATACTAGAGGACCACGGTGGGGAATCTATTTTCCCTTCCCACCCCTTTTTACTTTTTTATTACCTGTAACAGTATCAATTTCCAGCCTTTTAGCACCGGGTTTCAACCTGTCACTACTAATAGACTCCTAACCACAGTGTTTAAGGGTTCATTCATTTTTAATGAATTTAATAGAGGGATTGCATTGTCAACAGGGTTGTTTCATCACGTGACTGTAAGCTTATTGTGTTCTCGTACACAAAGTGTGCCTTCGTGAATCGTTTACTTTTTAATGGATCGTTTGTGTGCCACTTACAACTACGTGTTTTGTTGTGAACATCTGAATATTATAAACAGCTAAGACTAAAAATGAAAATTAGTGTCTCTGTAATTCGGAGTAAAACGGCACAGGTGACTTTACATAGCACAAACTTAGCAAGTGCTGATTAATTAGCAAGCTAACATGTAGCCACTAGCTAGTAAAAAACAGCACACGGTTATTGGTTTTTCTAGAAACTTATTTGTGAAGCAGAATCCTGTCTGCCTGTGTTTAGAAGAATAGGTTAAAATCATAAAAACTGTAAACCATAAATGTATAATAATTTATGAGATGATTATAAAGCAGCTGTGGCTACGTGCTGATGCTGTTAGTAAATCCCTTCATAGATGAGGCAGTGGTTCACGTTTCAATCTGACCCAGTTTAACTCAATCATCCGCTCTGTATTATGTTACTCATCTTAAATTAGCCCCCTTCAGCTTCTCCCCTTAGTTACTGGCATTCTGCACGAAAATGTCCTGTTTATATACTAACAGTAGTAGAATTACAGGGGAATATTTTCTGCCTTATATATACTTCATACACATTTACACTAGTTGCCTATAATTATGAATTTTTTCACTATACATTTTTTCAAAGCATACATTAGGCTCGAGAAAGAATCTGAATCTGGTCACGGTGCTAGTGCCATGAAAAATGTTTATTGCCAAAAGTTTTGGGACAAAATCATTGAGTTCAGGTGTTGTTTTTCAGGGGTTGAGCTCCGCCCCTTAGTTCCAGTGAAAGGAACTCTTACTGCTTCAGCTTCATACCAAGACATTTTGGGCAACTTTGTGGGAACAGTTTAGGGGTGCAACATGACTGCACACCAGTGCACAAAGCAAGGTCCATAAAGACATGGATGAGCGAGTTTGGTGAGGAGGAACTTGTCTGGCCTGCATAGAGTCCTGACCTCAACCTGATAGAACACCTTTGGGATGAATTAGAGCGGAGACTATGAGCCAGACCTTCTCATCCAACATCAGTGCCTGACCTCACAAATGCGCTTCTAGTGGAATGGTCAAAAATTCCCATAAACACACTCCTAAACCTCCTAAACTCCTAAACCTTGTGGAAAGCCTTCCCAGAGTTGAAGCTGTTATAGCTGTAAAGGGTGGAGCAACTCCATATTACATTCATGTGCATGTAAAGGCAAATTATTAAACATACAATGTTTAATAATTTGAAATTGTTTGGTTTTGCATATATTGAATGTATTTTGCATCTTCTTTAGATTTTTAGTTTTTTAGATTTTGAACAAACACTCCTCAACAGTTTTGTGTTTTTCACAAGGTTCACTTCACGTCATTCTGCAGTCATTGTTTTCGGGGGAAAAGGATATATAATCCACACATGTATTTGAAATGTGGACATTTTTATTGACTATTAAAAGCTAGTAGCATGAAACAGACCCCTAAGAGTTAAGGGACTTCATGCTACTATTAATAACCTTGATAGTAACAATGACACTGAACTGCCTGTGCTTGATGTAATTTATACTTTGAGAATGTTCTTGCCAACAATCCTCGATCCTTTCCAGCTTTCAGTCTCTTGCTGTCAGGCAGATGTTACTTTGTAAGTAAATGACCAACAAGTCATTTTAAATCGATGTAGCTGTGTCCTACATTTTGTATTAAATCACAGAAATGTTGGCTGCCCTGGCCCTGAAACTGTTTGAGATGGAACCCTGTTCATCCTCTTCTTCTTCTTCTTTCTCTTCAATTTGGTTTTAAACATCTCTCTTGTAGCTTTTGTCATTCCCATTGTGATTATTTAAATGCCTTTGGGACAGAGACACAAAACAAACCTTTCCACATGGTTCTCCAACGTATAAACATTTCAGCCATTATAAAAATGGTTTTCCTCAAGACTAAATTGCTATTCAAAATACAAAAATGTTTCACAGCTAAGTTCTTCAGTCACAGGGTGAACATCCATTTACATTTCTGGCATTTGACAGACACCCTTATCCAGAGTGACTTACATTTATCTCATTTTGTACAGCTGGGCTTTGCTTAGGGGCCCAACAATGGTAGCTTGGTGGACTTGGAATTCAAACACAGCGTTCTGATCAGCAGTCCAGCACCTCAACCACTAAACTACCACATCCATGCATAACATCACTGTTTAAGCGCTAAGAGCAAGACTTCACTAAGAGTCAAGCATCTAGGTCAGAGGTGTCCAATCTTATCTGCTAAGGGCCGGTGTGGGTGCAGGTTTTTATTTAGGTTTTTACACACCCGGGACTGAATTGCACAAAAAACTCTCTCTCTCTCTCTCTGTCTCTCTCTCTCTCACACACACACACACACCCAGAATTGTACAAGACTAAAGAGATCTGAACTGTACAAAACTCTCTGTCTCTCTCTCACACACACACACACACTCTCTTTCACCTGTGTGGACACACACACACACATAACTTATCTTGTTCACTATTTATTGCACTACCTCAAACCCTGTTATTATTTCATTACGCTGCTATGTTTATATTTATGTTTATGCCTATTTCTATTTGCACTACCTCAACCGCTGCTACTCTGTACATCATTTCATTTTTATTCCATTTCATTTTTTACATTGCACTACACATGTTCTTTTGCTTTCGGCGCTAAGTGTCTAGTTTTTGTGTTGTCTTTTTCTTTTGTACCTACTGTTTTTGCACTGTATTGTCTTTGCACTGTTTGCACCTAGTTGCACACTTTGCACTTTATGTGGCTAGGACAAAAACCTTGGTCCTAGCTCTGTGTTGTTTTTTCGTATTTGATCTTTATGTTGTATGTTTCTGTAGCACCAGGTCCTGGAGAAACGTTGTTTCATTTCACTATGTACTGCGTCAGCTATATGTGGTTGAAATGGCAATAAAGCTTCTTGAATCTTGAATCTTATTCCACTCAAGCAGGAGCCACACCTGATTCCGCCTTTTTAATCAACTGATCTTGGCTTTCAGTAGACTCAGGTGTGGCTTCTGATTGTTTGGAATGAAAGCCTGCACCCACACCGGCCCTTTGTAGATAATATCAGACACTCTTGAACTAGGTGACTGTGATTGTGACTTTGGGGGAGAGGAACAAGGAAAAGGATCATGTGACAAGTAATCTTTCTTTGTTTGGCTGAATGTTGTGGGATATGTAGTTTTTGTCCATCCATCCATCTATCTAAAGGTAACCAAAGATGATACACCTTTTTTACTGAGCTTCATTAAATATTTATTTTTGGTGACAAGCTTAATCCTCCTTGGCATGGAGGATCCCAGAGTCGCACAGATTTCTGGAGAGATGTTTTGCCTTCTTTTCAGAGACCATTTGTTTCAGCTGCTGGGGGTTTGTGTCGCTCTGTATTTCTCTGTAAAACAGCCTGGAGGTGTTCTGTTGAATTCAAGTCAAACAACATACTAGACCAAGCCAAAGTTTTCATTTCTTCTTTAAAAACGTCTCTGTGACTTTGTCTGTGTGCTTTGGCTTATTATCATGCTGGAATATTTCTCTTCTGCCAAGCATTTAGAGACTGTCGTTGCCTGTATATCAGCATATCCACAGGCATTCACGGATCTATAAATGTCATCTCCCCAACAGCTTTTGCATTCATACAGCTGCATATCATCACACTCCCACCTAGCTTCACTATCAGGGCTAATCATTGGTAGTCCTGGCCAGGTTCACACCTGAGCCAAACAAATTTATCTTGGTATCATCTGACCAAAGAATGTGCTCCAGGTATTCGTTAGGCTTCCTTTCTTTTTCTTCTTCAAGTGTGACCGCAGTTTTGTGCTGAAGAGCAAGCAAAGTCTTTTTATCTTGGACGCCGTCCATAGAGTTTGACGTTATGCAATCCTTTGCACTGTGTGAGCAGTCGCAGAAACTCAGATTTCCTTTGATAACCCTTGTGCCAAGTATGAAGCACTCGCCCATCTGTTCCCTAGATTGTGCAAGCCTGTAGCATAATTTTTGGAGGACGTCCATTGCATCCTACTGCCATAGATCTAAAAATAATAAGGTTTTAGTGTTCACAAGTCACAGTTGTACTCTGTCTATCTGTCTGTCTGTCCCTAGATCTGTATAGGTTTTTACACTAAAGTAATGCACACAATCCTGAGGCTTGGCTGTGTCCCAATCCACAGCCTATTGGTTTCGCAGTGCACTAATGTAGAAGCCTGTGTGTATTATATAATCGACTTTCCTATGCAGTGTCATCATTCTGCTCCCTTACTGATTGGTTGTCATGTTCTATTGAACTTGCTTCAGCAAATTGGAAATGGTAAAAAAAAAGTGTGTAAGTGTGTGAAGGCGTGGTGAAGAACATCTAGTCTCTGTTTTACTTGGAATTTTGTACATATTACTCATTATAAACCCTGCCCAAAAGCAGGGTTTCAAACATGTTATGTGAACAGTGTTCATTTTTTTTCATGATAGCTTGCTACTTTAGCTGAGCTTACTAGGGATTTGTCGAGATCGATACTGGTATTGATTATCGGCCCAGTACAACGCTCATCAAGCTAGCCATAGTTAATATCACACCTAGCAACATGGTATATAACTTTCTACACAAAAGAGGTGAAGAGAATCATCCACTGATTATGGCTATAGGGGTGGGTAAGGCTTGTACGAAGAACACGCATCACTCTTCCCTTCCTTCCTCAATAACATTACCATAACTACCACGATCTGTTTATCACTGACACCAGGTGAGTTCACTAACCGGATATCTTGGCACACAGGTCCTGTGTGTAAAAGTTGCTCTCATTATCATTTAATGGACGGCAAATGAAAATGAGTTATTGAAGCATATCTAGTGACCCATCAGTCTGATCTGATCTCACATGCAGCCCTGTCTGATACAGAGGTGAAGAAAAAAATCTCTGGAGAAAGTTTCTATATAAGGAACTGTGACTTGTGGTATAATAAAGTTTTCATTAATAGTGATCATTCTTTTAATGATCACTTAGTTCTCTTTTACTTCTTCACTAAAAGAAGATCACTTCTTTTAGTGATCACACTTTTAAAGATTTTTAAACTAATCATTGGTCTTTAAAGGAATGAATGAATGAAAGGAAGAATGAATGAAAGAAAGAATGAATGAAATAAAGAAATAAGAAAAGAATGAATGAATGAATGAATGACTTTGTGCATGATGTGTGTGTGTGTACACCTATGGTGTGACTCATACCGTTTGCATATTTTAAGTATGTATTAATATCTTGAACACAATGTCCAGGCAAAACTTGTCTCCTTGTGAGCATGTCGGCTAGTGCCTTTAATTTTGTTTAGTCGCCAATAACTGCTTATTTTATGTACCATAGAGTTACTTAGCTGCATTCATAATGATATTAACTTAGAGTCCTCTATTTATTACAAAGCTAGTAAAACAAACCTGTGTGTGTATGTGTGTGTGGTGGGGGAGTGGGAGGAGTCAAGCTGCATAGCTCTGAGCTCTAAGGTGTGTGTGTGTGTGCATGTGTGTGTGTCTATATAAAGCCCTGCCACATCAGTCAGACTGCTCTGCTCCTGCCTCAGACCCACACACACAGCAAACACCCACACCGACTACAAGTAACCATGGCTCAGCAACCAGTCAGGTAGGAAATCAACCTATTCCAAATATTCTGAAAAATCAAACCTGATGCATTTTATATGTATATATGAATTAAAATTATAAAATGTGTTTGTGTGTGAGATACTGCATGCATTCATATGTGCTTTTATATACTTGCTGTAATGTCAAAAACGTTGAAGAATGTATTCATAAGAAAATATTTTGCATAAAGAAGTCATTCAGGTGATTGCAAAGCCTACATCAAACAGTAAGTATATACAGTTAAGAACACATAGCATTTCCTCCAGTTTCTTCACATAGTTTAGCATGGGGTATTAACCTGGAGGGCAAGAAGGAAAAAAATTTGTGTTGACACACCCACTGTTAGCAGTAACCTCAAAACATTTTTTGGCAGTAAGTACAGGATCCCCTGCCTTTTAGCATAACAGCTGTTCTACAGTCAAAAGAAAATGATTCCTTACTGTAAATGTTCCACAAAGAAAGCTCTATAAAAGATTTGGTCAATCAGCTGCTGTTAGGAAAAGTGTAATGTAAAAATTCCTTGCGATATTTATCGATATTGTATTCGTCCCTCAGTGTAGATATACTAAGGCCTATTAGACATTTAAAGTGATTACTGATCTGGTGGAAAGCCTAGTAGAAGATTGTGCGAATGCAGTGAAAAATCCTACGAAAACACTACAATGTCTGGGATGCTTTCAAAACCATACGATAAAATACAGCTTAATGACAACCTCAAACTAATCTAACTGTGTTTTTTTTCCCCTCCACCAGTCTTCCTGCGAAGCTCATCAACGGAGGTGTAGCAGGGATGGTCGGAGTTACGTGTGTGTTCCCCATCGATTTGGCCAAGACAAGACTTCAAAATCAACGCAGCAGCCAGCAAGTGTACAAAAACATGTACGGTCACATCTTCATTTTGTGTTGCACCCTAATGTATCGTATTATCTATAGAACACACACACAGCACTCAACTTTACACAAAAGCACCTTGAAAAACTGTCAAAAATGTCAAATCTGGATAAAGGCAGAGAGAAAAGAGCTTAGTGCATCGAAATATGAGCGGGTTAGAGCAGGTTTCTACAGAAAAAAAAAAACCCACTCAGCAAAACCGGTTTCCTTCCATTCAAAGAGACAGCTTTCCAAAGAGCGGATTACGGCTGATGTAACATCGCTGTGTGTTTTATCATCCCACCTCGGAGTCCTCTAAACTAGCTGTGAAAATATAAGCTGTCAAATATAAGCTGTGCTAGACTTCAAACTGCACCAGAACATACTCTATACAGTCAGACATTTGGTATTACTTTGTTATACCACATTAGAGTCATGTGATCACCTGTCAGTCAAATTCATTCAAATATTTCAGCTCGCTTCACTTTTGGGCAGAGTATCTTCAGTTAGTGTGCTCTAATAGGTTTTGTGGCTAAAGGCAAATTTTTTTGATGGCTGAGAAAGCTTTTTTTTTACATGGTTATATCAGCCCCTGGCTATACCTATAACAAATAAGCACTTTTAATGACCTACTAAAATTGACATGCCTAACACTGGGGTAAAACGATTTCTGGTTCACGTTGGAACAGCTGATATTGACTTAGCATCGGTTTGCCAACTGGATAGATTAGATATGTTTCAAGTTCTGTATCAGTACATCCCGTAACTGGCATTGTTTCAGCAACAAATATAAGCAGAACAACAAGTTGTTCCTTGTTGCTGATGGACGCTGATAGCCGTTGATGGATGTTGCTTAACTTTTACATGTTACACAATTTATATTTGCATAGACCATAACTTAGCAAACTTACTGCAGTACAACAGGATTTGTGTGTATAGGTGCTGCCACGGTTGCCTTCTTTTCTGTCCCTATGACTAAACACTATTTTAAAAATGAAATGCAAGGAGAGTAACCTTGAAATGTGACATCAGATGTAACACGAGTCAATAACTCCGAAATCAGTTGCGTAGCCAGGGACTAACTGCAGACAGAGATGAGGAAATCTACTAAACTGAAATAACAGCATGATCTGTATCATCTCATCATCTGATATAACTGTGCAGTGGTATAAGAGCAGTAATGACTTGAATTTGTTATTTTATCATTTAAGGTTTAAATTTCCATCAGTCACTCTCAAATATTAATAACATCAACACGTAAAATGCCTTTATGACATTTTCACAGGGTCAAATAACATGCTAGGGAGTTGGGGAGTTTCCTGCCGTAAACCTTAAATACTTTATCAGACGTCCTTCGATATAGCTAGGCTAAAAGACCGATTGGTTAATCTTGTTATACCATATTATCTGGTAGCCATTTAAACTGTGATTTAACATCATAAAGGACATGTTTGACGTCTGTGCTGTTTAAATAAGGACGAATTATAATGCTGGCTTCATAGATCATTATTAATAATAAAGGCAAATTATTATTAATTATTAATCATTATCATTATAGCACAGTTCCTGCCAAAACAATATAATTTGACACTTATGAATATGCATGAATATACTGTATGCTCTGTTTGTGTGTTATGTTAACCAACCAAGAATAGACATTAGGAACTGTCATAAAATATTTCACCGGGGGGGGGGGGGGGGGGGATTTCAAACCTGAAACCAACCCCACATAGCTATGCCTCTGAGCAGTCTGAGCACAACACAACACACTGCTATTGGGTAATCTACTTTACTTACACAATATAATTGAAAGCATGTCACATATCTATTCATATTGTGTAGTTTCAACAGATTTATGATTATTATGCACACACACACACACACACACACAGAAAATTTGTTAGATCTGCTACTAAACCCCCCAAAAATGTGTCATTTTTTCAACTTCACACAAAGTAAGAAATTTGGTGCACATAATCTGCTGCAATATATGACCAAAAGTATGAGGACACCTGACCATCACAGCCATATTGTGGTTCTTCCTCAAATTGTTGCTACAAAATTAGATGTCTTTGCTAGCTGTAGTGTTACAGTTTTCCTTTACTGTAACACTGGATCTAACAGACCTGTGCACAAAGCACAGATCTCCATGAAGACATGGTGTGTTACGGTTGGAGTGAAAGAACTCGAGTGTCCTGCACAGAGCCCTGACTCTGACTCAACCCCACTGAACCTCCTCACCCATCATCAGCCTGATCTCACTAATGCTGTTGCAGCTGAATGATCACAAATCACAAAGATATTATGGAGGTTATAATGACAGCAAAGTGGCACTAAATGTTGGATGTTATGGTCATGTGTCCACAAACCTTTGGCCATGTAATATAGTATCATAATAAAACTATGAACACTATGAACAGTAGTGAAGGGTTTTTCCTCAAGCTTTACACTAATGTATATTATCTTTGATTAGGATGGACTGTCTGATCAAGACGGTTCGGTCTGAAGGCTATTTCGGCATGTACAGAGGTAAAAACATTTCTCTAATAAATCTATGTTCACTACGATGAGTTCTGAGTTCTGAGCCGTATATATCAGGAATATATCATAGGTTATTATTAAACATTACTGTTAGTGTGTGGTATGTGATAAGACATCATTAATGGTCAGTTCTTGGTCTTTCTACAGGAGCAGCAGTCAATCTGACCCTGGTGACCCCCGAGAAGGCCATTAAACTTGCCGCTAATGACTTTTTCCGTCATCACTTCAGCAAAGGAGAGTAAGTTAACCCATTCAACCCTTACATTTAATTACAAATAACATGCCACAGCATCTCTCTACTATGTGGTACATTCATGACAGCTTTAATGATCATGTTTTGGATCCATTTTTTCAACTGAACCTTTTTCCTCTGAAGTTCCAGATTAAGTGTATTTAAAGAGATGCTGGCAGGATGTGGAGCAGGAGTGTGTCAGGTGATCATAACCACACCCATGGAGATGCTCAAAATTCAACTTCAGGATGCAGGAAGGCTTGGTAAGACGTTAAAAACGGTCATATGCACTTTTCTCAGAAATATTGGCACCCTCTTAAATCATGCACTATTCCTTCCGTCTTCCACAGACACACACTAACGCTTTCTCCTTTTATAGGGTGTTATTACTTTTGACATAATCAAATGGTTAAACTTTATTTGGCTTTAATTTAGGGCTATTTTGGACAAGTCACTCAAACAACATTACTAAGATTACTTTCATTCAGTATGTGTGTGTGAGAGATTAAAATTAATAAATGTTTACACTTGGCAGCATAATCTGTATATAAAAATAGCAGTAACTCATCATCAAGCTGATTAGTTGAAGTTCACATTAGAGAGTCTCATTTAAAATCTACAATGAAATACATAAACAGAAAACTACTGAATTTCATATTTCGCCAAACAACTTATTTGCATTTATTTGAAATGTTCTATAGGGGTGCCAATAATTCTGCCACATATGGTTACATTCACACATTTTCACTAAAATAAGTAAGGTATAAGTGTGCTCTGACTCTCTGTGTGTGTTGTATTGTGTGTGTGTGTGTGTTTTGTACCTCCTGCAGTGGCTCAGAGGAACGTAGCTGTGATCCCGGCTCTGAAGCTTGGAGCAGGGAGTACAGTCATAAACTGTGCCTACAGCCTCGGACCAACCACACACATCAGAAGAACCTCGGCTATACAGATCACGCAGGAGTTACTGCGCACTCACGGCATTCAGGGACTTTATAAAGGACTCGGAGCCACGCTAATGAGGTAGCGAAGAATAGTTCAGCCAAAAGTGTTTACAATTTATATAGTCGATGTACTCAAGCTTTTGGACTAGCATCATGTAAATCACATTTTCAAGACCCTTTAAAATCAAACTAGAAGTCTTTATATAAATACATGAAATACACATCAAATCAAACAGGAAATGCACACTATATGGTCAGAAGTATGTAAATGCCATGTCCAGTTATGTGCATGTTGAACATCTCATTTTCTCTTTCATACAGCATCCATAAGATAAATCAGTTCCTGTTGTCACTGATCCTTGTGTGGTTCTTGTTTTTCCTCCTCAGGGATATTCCATTTTCTGTTGTCTATTTCCCTCTGTTTGCTCACCTGAACCAGTTGGGAAAACCATCCGAGGCTGAAAATGCACCATTTTATTGGAACTTTGCTTCAGGCTGTGGAGCTGGAAGTGTAGCTGCTGTTGCAGTCAGTCCCTGTGATGGTACGAGTGTGTTATTGTGTGTGTGTGTGTGTGTGTGTTGGGTTGTCCCCGCAAGCATAGGAATATCTGATACATGATACGATATGTGATCTTTTATGTGAGGACATTTGTTTGGTCCCCATGAGGAACATAATCTGTAGCTTTTACTTGTGTGTGTGTGTGTGTGTGTGTGTGTTACCTGAATACATTGCTGAGACTAAATGTAAGTGTGATGTTTCTCTGGATCAGTGGTGAAGACCAGGCTGCAGTCGCTCAATAAAGGCGCACACGAGGAGACATACACCGGTGTGATGGACTGTGTCAGGTATGGTTACCATGACTATTGTCCTTCTTGTACATGCACTACACACTGCTAGCTATATGATAGCTGCTCTCAACAAACTATGGTAGTTGGATAAGGTGAGCTTGCAAGTTATTAAGGAGCAAATAAGGTCACGGTTTGTTAGGAAATTAGGTATTAATGAGGTAGGATTGTTGAGTCAGAGGCATGCTAGAATCTTTAGCTTATTAGATCATTTAGATTAAATAATATACAGCTATAATTAGGGTAAAATGGGCTACTCATTATAATAATACTCATAGCTTAGCAGATAGAAATTGAGTAGTAGCTGACTGGTTTTAATAGCACGAGCAGAGTTAGCATAGCTTTGAAGGAAAATAGAGAAGTTGGTTAGCAATGATACCATAGGGGTTTGTGTTTATTCACAGTTTTGTGTAGTAGTCAGTCAGTCGTAGCTCATTAGTTACAGGCTAGGTTAGTAACTTAGCTTGAATTTAGCTTTTTAAACGTAGATAGTTATTGCTTGGTTGCCTTTGCGGTTAGCTGTTACAGGTGAAGTTGTTGGTTGTAACTTAGTGGTTAGCATGTAGGGCTGAGATTAGCCTTAAGTGATTACAGACATTGTAAGAGGTTATAACTAAATGAGTAGCAGTTATAGTTAGCAGTTTATGTTACAGCCCAGGTTAACACTCATAGCCTAGCAGTTTATCATTCAACACATTCATTCGAAATGAAAAAGAAATAAAAAAGCCTGAAAGCCGATTCTGCTTTGCATTATTTATTCTAAAATGTCTCTGCATGTGTGCTTGTCTTCTTGCAGTAAGATCATTCGTAAAGAAGGCCCTGCTGCTCTGCTGAAGGGCGCCGGCTGCAGAGCACTTGTCATCGCTCCGTTATTCGGCATCGCACAGGTTGTGTATTTCATCGGCGTTGGAGAATTCGTCCTGGGACAGTTTCCCACCTTCAGAATCTAAATGCCATAAACATTGGAACCACGTGAACATTAAAGATAAAAAGTCTCTAAGGCAGCTACACTGTGACCATTTGGAGAATGACATGGTGTGAGTTGGAGAATTTCTATGGAAATGCTAGCATTAGCATCTTACAGGTGGCTTTATTAAGAAGGTCAGATGATGCAATGTTGTTTTTTTAAACATTTTAAAACAAAATATCTCCTCAGTTTCCCTCAGTGAGGGAAGGGATGCCTTTGGCCACAATCAGTACTGTTTATAATATGCCTTCATCAACTTTCCTTCACAAAGTAGATTATCTTTGAACTTTAACTATATAGTTACATGCACTGGCTAAATCAGTTTAGCTGGAAGTTATGTAGTGATGTAGATTTGATTCCTCATCTAAAAGAATTTCACTTCCAAGCCTGACGAATGTGAAGAAGGGAAGCTGATGAGGGGATATTAAACACACTACTAACCCAAAGCCCACTGTCACCTTCTTCTCGCCTGCCTGGCCCAGTTTGTCTGAGACTTCAGAGGGGAAACATTACTTTTCAGAGAGTAGCATTGGACAATCCTGTTTAAAGTCTGGAGACCATTTTCACTGGTGTGGTTATGATCCTTGAAAGAACAAAGACGATCCAGAAAGCTCAGAATTTCAGATGGAAAAGAATAATTTTCGTTTTTTGACTATGATCCAGGATTGCGATTTTGCTTTTATTTCAGACCAAGTCAGTGTGAAAAATGATTCATATAGAGGCTCCTGAGTGGTGCAACAGAAAAGCATCATGCTACTATTTCCATCCATGGCCAGAAGCCATGGCTCTCTCACCCCTGTCAATCACAGAGACACTAGCCAATTGTAGACATTGGTAGACTCATGGATGAGGAAGAGGGCAGATAGTTCTTTCCTTTGAGTGTGTTACTCTGCCCTGTGATGCACCATGGAAAAAAATACGCAGTTGGCTAGCTTGTGTATGAGAGTTAGCCGTCAGCCTGCGTGGTTGCTAGGGGAGAAATGGCTGGTGGATGGGAATTGGCAGGTGACCAAATTTGGGGATAATTTAAAGAGAAAATCCCCTCAGATGCATAAGTAGAAAACTATTTTCTCTAACATTACAGTGTTAATCAGTGACATACCTCAGAATCACACAGTCGTGTCACAAAGTCTGAATTAACCAACCATTTTTCATAGACAAGTTGATCCTATGTGCACTACAGACACCCCTGTGTATTCAAAACTCATGTTCTTTGATATGTGACAGAATAAACGAATAGAATGCCACTTTTTCGGTGAAGATATGAATAAAACACAAAAATGACACCATACGAGTCCATAGTTTACTGTGACTGTGTGTGTGTGTGTGTGTGTCATTATCAATTCTGTTTCCAGTTAATGTCCAAAAATATAAACAAATGAATAATTTCAACTGTAGCAACCCTGACCTGGGTGGAAAAAAGTTGTTCATATGTTGTGTATTGCAGCGTGACCGTTCAATTCGCTCCCATGTTAATCCACCTGTTCTTTCTATGTCCACAAGCTAATTATCTGACTGCAGGATCCTAATCCAAATGCAAACTCAAAACTAACTCAAAGTGAACAGGCTAATCAAAGCTAGAAACGTGTTCACGTTGGCTAAATCCGGAATGTTACCCGTTTAGCTAATCCAAGCTAGAACTGTGTTCACGTCGGTTTTGTGAATTGAAGGTAATATGTTTATACATACACATGAAAAGTCTCACTGTGTTTGCTATGTCAACATTTTTGTTCTTTCAGCAAAACATTCATGCTACGCTATGCTGTTAACTTTACCGCGCTCAGACTTTCCGTCCCGACTGTAACCAAGAACTGTTTTTTTAAATTTATTTCAAAGCAAATTGTACCACAGAAGTAAAACCCATCCCTGTGCTAAACGATAGGAGTCAGTAGTACAACACATTATTACACTGTAAAAACAAAGAACACGTTTTTTTCCCCGCTCAGTATGTGTTTAGTGCTTCACTGTTTGTTTGTAGACAGTCCATGACTCAGCTGTTCACACAGCCAGCGATGTTTATTCCACAACTTAAGTTTCAGTACAGAGAATGCAGAAATGACAGAATTAAATGTTCCTAAATGTTCGCTAGGTTTCAGTCTTGTGGAACAAAACACTCGTCAGACACTTGCTGTGCTCATGGTGCCTTTTCGGCGGTTGTTTGCAAGTTGTAATAATGTCGTTTCCCACCTCGAGATGTTTGTGAAGAGGGCAAACCATGGACTTCAAACATTCAGGCAAAATTTTGGAAAGAAACTGCAGCAGAACAACAAAAGCAGATAATAGTGAGTAGCTTTGCAACCAGCTAGCTGGCAGACATTAACAAGTAGCTAAGCAACAAGGTAGCCAACAGACAATACAAAGTAGCTTAGCAACAAGCTAGGTAGCAGACATTAACAATTAGCTAAGCAACAAGGTAGCCAACAGACAATACAAAGTAGCTTAGCAACAAGCTAGGTGGCAGACATTAACAAGTAGCTTAGCAAAAATGTAGTCAACAGACAATAGCAAGTAGCTTAGCAACAAACAAACCAGTGGACAATAGCAAGTAGCATTAACGATACGCTAGCTAACAATGTTGATGATTACCTTCACAAAGGAGTGATTAGAGTTGTATATATATATATATATATACCACAATAATATATTAATTTGCATAAGTAAACATAAATATACTGTTTGCTAAAATAAACTTGTGTTTTTTAAATCTCACGTTGTATTTAAAACAAAAGAAAATATATAACAGTATCTAAAACATCGGTTCTCAAACAAGAACTTCTTTTAAGTGTAAAATAAAACTCGTGGATCTTCTCAGTACTGATTTAGAACCTAAGGAAAAAATTGTGCATTACCGTACCAAAGTGTAAAATAATAATTGGCTATTTTTTAAGAGCCACAATTTTCACACACAAAATTCATGAATTCTCCACTCAAAAACTGTCATAAGATTAATTTGGAAAATGTGCATATGGGGGGAAAAAGCAGACCCTATTTTAAGGGCCATGGATCTGGTGTAGACACACACTTTTGCCTATATGCTATGTGAATACATGACTCCTGATTTAACAAAAACTTTGCTGAATAAAAATAATCTGTCCTAAATGAATTTTAATGAGAAAAAGAGTTTTCTATCCAGCATTTATTAGCACGGTTCCATTAGTAATGCTAGCTAGCTAATCAGCAAATTATTCATTTTAGAGGTTAGCAGTAACAGTTAATTCTTTCTTTGCATATCCAATCCTTGGTGATTGGGGTCAGAGCACAGGGTAAGCCATGATGCAGCACCCCTGGAGCAGGGTGGGTTGGGTATGGTGGCAGCTTGGCAGTGCTGGGGCTTGAACCCTGATCTTCCAGTCAACGACCCAGAGCCTTAACCACTTGAGCTACCATTGGCCCTTACTAGAGGACACTAAACCCAGTACTAGAACACACAAAATCTGGGAGTGTTTTAACTTTGAGGACACCATTATCCATAATGCCCTGTTAGCAGTGACTTTCACAAAAATTACAGGCTTGAGTGGCTATTGGTTCTGTTCTTCTGTAATGAACTTCATGCACATTTCATGCAACATTTTGGACAGAAGCACAGCAACAACAGCTAACAATAGAGAGTAGCTCAGCAACAAGCTAGCCAGTGGACAATAGCGAGTATCTTAGTAACAAGCTAGCTAGTCAGCGAATTTGCCACTTTACAAGTTAGCATTCTGTCAGCTTGAATTGATGATAAGTTAGCGTCCTTAGGAGACACTAAAACCTGTGCTAGAACACACAAAATCTCTTCGTGTTAAGAGTTCATGGTTATTTTACATGAGAGCATGAGACAGCATGACATACATTTTACATTTTACATGAGAGCGTGATAACAGCATGAGAGTAACATAAGAGGTCGAAAGTGTCTTATGTCAAAATTGAGTAAACGTCTAATTAGCCGATTAGCTAGCTGGATTTTTAGCTAGCTTGAATAGTCACTACAACAATTTCTTTTTAAGATATTTCTTCTTTTAAAGCTTTTCTGCTCTCTAGCAGCTAAGCTTTCTAGCAGCTGCTAGCATTTGGGATGCAGCCAGATTGACTGAAGAAATACATTTTGACGTTATTCTGATTACATTTCATCAAGGCTGATATTCATTCTGCTCAACCCCAGCAGTGGATGAGAGCTGTAATCGGACAGTTGGGTAAAAGTGTGCATGCTGCAGTGAGGATGAAACTCTAACCCACACCTGCTGCCTTCATTTCAGACAAGAAAGATGACACCGCGAGCAAAGCACAGCTCAGGGAATACAACCTCACACATGCTGTGTGGCACGCTCATGCTCAGGCAGTGATCTGCCATGGGGAGCTTGTTCTTTAGTGTGAAGTTCATAATTTGCTAGGTTTTATAACCTTCTTTGTAACATCAGTGATAAGGTGCATCGGGAGTGTGTCAGAGCCGGAGAATAAGAATAAAAAACAGCATCGCTAAAGGAGCATGGAATAAGGATTCACACGTTAACATCTCAGATAAATTGAAATCAAAATTTTACTCACATGTACTACCAAATCTACGATAAGCACACTACACCGATCAGCCATAACATTATGACCACTCACAGGTGACGTGAATAAGACTGATGATCTCCTCATCATGGCACCTGTTAGTGGGTGGGATATATTAGGCAGCAAGTCAAAATTTTGTCCTCAAAGTTGATGTTAGAAGCAGGAAAAATGGACAAGCGTAAGGATTTGAGCGAGTTTGATGAAGGGCAAAATTGTGATGGCTAGACCACTGGATCAGAGCATCTCCAAAACTGCAGCTCTTGTGGGGTATTCCAGGGGTATTCCATCTATCAAAAGTGGTCTAAGGAAGGAACAGTTGTGAACCGGTGACAGCCAAGGCTCATTGATGCACGTGGGGAGTGAAGGCTGACCCGTGTGATCCGATCCAACAGACGAGCTACTGTTGCTCTAATTGCTGAAGAAGTTAATGCTGGTTCTGATAGAAAGGTGTCAGAATACACAGTGCATGAGGCTGCGTAGCTGCAAACCAGTCAGGGTGCCCATGCTGACCCCTGTACACAGTCGAAATCGCCAACAATGGGCATGTGAGCATCAGAATTGGACCACAGAGCAATGGAAGAAGATGACCTGGTCTGATAAATCACATTTTCTTTTACATCACGTGCATGGCCGGATGTGTGTGAGTCGCTTACCTGGGGAACAAATGGCACCAGGATGCACTATAGGAAGAAGGCAAGCCAGCGGAGGCAGTGTCATGATTTGGGCAATGTTCTGCTGGGAAACCTTGGGTCCCTGATGGCTGTGGTCTCTTTCAGCAGGATAATGTGCCATGCCACAATGCAAAAATGGTTTGATGAGCACAACAACGAGTTTGAGGTGTTGACTCGGCCTTCAAATTACCCAGATCTCAACCCAGTCGAGCTTCTGTGGGATGTGCTAGACAAACAAGTCTGATCCATGGAGGACCCACCTCACAACTTACAGGACTTAAAGGATCTGCTGCTAACATCTTGTGCTAGAGTTTGAGCGAGTTTGATGAAGGGCCAAATTGTGATAGCTAAATGACTGGATCAGAGCATCTCCAAAACTGCAGCTCTTGTGGGGTGTTCCCGCTCTGCAGTGTTCAGTATCTATCAAAAGTGGCACCATGGAGGCCCCACCTTGCAACTTACAGGACTTAGAAGATCTGCTGCTAATTTCTTGGTGCCAGATACCACAGCACACCTTCAGGTATCTAGTGGAGTCCATGCCTCAACGGGTCAGGGCTGTTTAGGCAGCAAACACACTATTATGCATGGTCATAAAATTATGGCTGATCGATGTATTTCTAACACAAAAAAATACAAACAGGATACAAAATGATCCGGCAAAATATACAGACTAGAAACAAGGCTATGTGAAGCAACATGAACTGAAGCTATACAAACAACCACAGGAACCTAAATAGATGCACTCATCAGGATGAAACAGGATACAAGTGAGTGTAATTGGAGCTTGTTACGTGTGTTGTGATCATATGATATGCATGGACTGATGGGTAATGCAGTCCAGTGCCGAGTTTACCGTAACCATGACAGCGTAGACGACACCCCTTTCGAATCTCTAAAAGCTTTTTAGTTCAAATGATTTGAATGTTGTTTGAATGACAGATGACACAAAATCACACAAGAAGGTAAAACCTCAGAAAAGTTTATTTGTTCTTTTAACGTCAATCTTCCATCCTGAGAAGCCTAAACCTGCTTGAACTCATCAGCCAATAAATAAATTACACGTTCCAATACCAAAAAACCAGCATCGACAAAAACAACGTGTGTTGTTTACAGTACGGAAAACAAGCTTGTTAAAAAAAATAATAATTACAACACACATGGTTTGATCTAAGCTGCTATGGAAAGCCATGCAACGTTACATACAACATACTGTACATGCATTTCTACACACACACACACACACACTGTTTACTTCATGATCCTGTTGTTCGTCACCTTTAGGCATGTGCTGAAACTCAAGTCGATCCTTCTGAAATAGTTTCCTGTGACATTAGCATGTATCTCAGCTGTGGTTGATTTCACATTCAGCTTCATTATACATCATCACACTCGGCTCAGCTCGGACACAATAAACCCACGCCTTGGAAAAATCCAACTAAACAATGTTTTAAGATTAAGGGTTATTTTTTTATAATTTGCTTTTTATTTTACTTACTTTTACGAGTCTTAACAAATGATCAACTCTATCCAGTAGACACTTTCGCCGATTTTGTAGCCATGTGAAAGCGTAAATATATAGTGGAATATACAGTATATATATTCTTCTTAACTCAACAAGACTGCATTTTATTTGCGATGCTTATATTATTCAACAAGATAAAATAACAGAAATACGAAGTGAACTTCTGCAGCAACCGTCACGCGTACAACCTGAAGACACGCCCATCACTGAGATCTCTTATTGTCCTCGTGCTACAACACTTAACAGACACGCATCAGGTCATAATCACCACCTGATTAAATAGTACTTAAGACTTAAGCTAGTTCTGTTTTTAGTGTTTATTCATGTCCAAGAAATGAGAGTCTCAGTGTCTTCAAGGTTTTTCTGGGAAACCTAAGTGTCCAAAATAACTAGTAACTATCAGGTTGTCGAGTACTATATAGCATATATACTCTATATTATCAGCACGTGCCTAAAGAACACTTACAAGAAGAGGATTTAATAAACTACATCTACTTATGGAAACATTCAGTATTACTACAGATCTTCACCCAGTCCATGTTTGTTTAATTAGTTTTAGCTAATCGGGTGTTTCATTCCTGTTTCAAGTGCACACTTGTCAACTTCCCCTCTCTATTTGGGTCCACTATCTATATGCAACGAATGTTTACGTGGAGCAAAAGGAAAGGACCCAAACGTCAGTCATACACCTTATTCAATATACACACTATATACACTATATATAAGTTTTGAGGTACCTCTCTAAATCAGGGGTTCATAAAGACATGGAGGAACACCTTTGGGCTGAATTACAGCATAGACTGTGAGCCATTCCAAATCTGGGACGTCTGCCTTATGTATGCACATGAATGTAATATGGAGTTGTCCCGCCCTTTGCAGCTATAACACCTTCACCTCTTCTGGGAAGGCTTTCCACAAGGTTTAGGAGTGTGTTTAATGGAATATTTTGACCATTCCTCTTCAATTGCATTTGTGAGGTCAGGCACTGATGCTGGATGAGAAGGTCTTGCTCACAGTCTCCGCTCTAATTCATCACAAAGGTGTTCTATTGGGTTGAGGTCAGGAGGTTCCTCCACACCACATCCATGTCTTTATGGACCTTGCTTTGTGCACTGGTGTACAGTCATGTTGGAACAGGAAGGGGTCATCCCCAAACTGTTCCCACATAATTGGGAGCATGAAATTGTCCAAAATGTCTTGGTATGAAGCTGAAGCATTAAGAGTTCCTTTCACTGGAACTAAGAGACCGAGCCCAACCCCTGAAATACACCATCTGAATTCAGTGATTTGGAGGGGTGTCCCAATACTTTTGTTAATATAGTGTATATATAAACTAGGATATTTCTGCACAGCTGATGGAACTGCCATACTTTACTACATGACATGCTAGCTGATATAATATAAATCCGATTGGGAAGTTCATATTTACGAGTTGGGAAGTCGTAATTACGACGTAGTGCATTCAAGTCACTTTGGTGGGAGCAAGATGGAGGTTCTCTTGATTACTACAAGGATACAGCAAAGGTTCTAACAACTTTTATGAAAAGGAAGAACAAACATTGTGCATCAGGTGTTTTGCTTTTTATGTGTGTAATCATTTCATTAAGCTGCTGTAAACGTTATCGTTTCGTATCAAATCTTAATTGCACAATGTTATTGTATATCGTATATAGTTTGTTTGGATTTCAGTCACTTGATTCATAAACCAAACATATAATAATTGAAATCAGTGTCTGAAACGAGTGAAGGTTCAACTTCAACACATTTACCGCCTGTCACTACTCGATCCGTACCGGAAACACCATTTGTACTGCGCATGTGCAGAAACTCATATAACACAACTGTAGTAAATTGTTTCATCATACTTCAGACAAGAAGTAGACGCATTTCTGCACAGACAATTGATTCCACCAGGTTTTTTTCACACACGCCCCCCAGCGCGTGAAACTACGAGCTGAAGGAAAATCCTGAGTTTCACACCCGTAATTTCGACTTTGTGTTGCCGTTCATGTGCGTTCGACTCGCAAATACGATCTTTCCGACGTGACTTGAACGCACCATGAGTAAATACAATTAGTTAATTAGCTATTCAACAATTTAGACTCCAGTTTAGAATTATAAGATTTGTCCTCCATTTTGAAAAACAGGAAATGGCATTGAAGTAAGTTGTGTTGCTGAAATAAATCTTACTAAAGCAACAGTTAACAAGTTACAAACGACATGAACAATTTCTCACCGACTGATGTGAACATCGGTCGAATCGATCCGTCAAACAGAATGGCTTCGACCGAGAGGAAGTGGACAAGTGTGTGTTGAAAGCACAAAAAGCTGCATCTGTATTATCTGAACAGGACAGGTTGAAGATCTCAGGTTATATAAGTTGTATAAAAGAGCAAGGCACCTTAATTGATCGTATACATCATCGTCGAACAGGAATTACTTAAAAACGCTAACGACTAGCTTCTACACAAACCGACAGCACGTCACAGATATTCACCATCACACACGTTACAAAAAAAGGGAGTATAAATCTCAGCAATATGTACAAACCGGTCCTAAAGGCCACGACTATGTAATGCGAGTAAACGTTAATGTGATTCAATTCAATTTGACACATATGATGTTAATCAGGTCCGAAAGACCTGTGAGTGCACTACCCAGGGTTATTTATCAAGCACTAATTCTACATTAACATCATCCGTCTACTGTGGACGTGTCCCAAACCGCACAGCATGTACACTACACACGCCTTTTAAACACCCTCCCTGTGGTAGTGCACTCGGGCTGTTAAACACCACTTCATGTGTTATTTCCGCTCACTACGACGCACTGGACCTCACTGGCCTAATCTCCCTCGGTCATGTGACCCCAGTCTTTTAAATTACGCATCTCAACATTCTCCAGTAGATTTAAACCTAGAGAGAAATATATAAATTAAATAAACAGCTTCACAAACAGAATATTTTACGACACCTATCCAGCAGGTAAAGTGAAAAGAAAAAGAAAAAAAAAACTCAAAAGGTTTAAAGTAAGAAATCCTTCCATTAGTTTCTGACTGGATGTTCTGAGTGATGGAAAAGGAGATTTGGGTTGATCTCGAAGCTCTTGTTGTGTCTGTAGAAAATTGGTGCAGAGGGTTAAAGGTCAAAAAGGTCATCAAGTTAGATGACCTCACGGCTGTTCCGGATCGCACAGCACAGCACCATGCTGAAGATCATCCCGATTATCTGCGAAGATCAGACAGAAACTCGTCATAATGATAATAATAATAAAAATTGTTGTTAAGCAAGTAAGCAAGCATGTAGCTATGTGTTTCTTTACTCATGGATACACTTGGGGAATATTGTGTCATAATGTTTCCTTCAAAAGCTCTCACCATGACTCCGGCGATTCCGATCCCCACGTATCCAATGATGAAGAGTTTACTGTTGAAAAATTCTTCAATGGCTAGTTCACAATTCTGTGGAAATGGTAGAAGATTAAGTATGGATTCCCAGGGTGACTCACAGGAGCTCAAGAACATCATATTCACATATACACCGATCAGCCATAACATTATGACCACTGAGAGGTGAAGTGAATAAGACTGATGATCTCCTCATCATGGCACCTGTTAGTGGGTGGGATATATTAGGCAGCAAGTCAACATTTTGTCCTCAAAGTTGATGTTAGAAGCAGGAAAAATGGACAAGCATAAGGATTTGAGCGAGTTTGATGAAGGACCAAATTGTGATGGATAGACCACTGGATCAGAGCATCTCCAAAACTGCAGCTCTTGTGGGGTGTTCCCGGTCTGCAGTGGTCAGTATCTATCTAAAGTGGCCCCATGGAGGACCCACCTTGTAACTTACAGGATTTAAAGGATCTGCTGCTAATTTCCTGGTGCCAGATACAACAGCACACCTTCAGGGATTTACTGGAGTCCATGCCTTGATGGGTCAGTGCAGTTTTGGCAGCAAAAGGGGGACCAACACAATATTAGGCAGGTGGTCATAATGTTATGCCTGATCGGTGTATGTTCCTCCTCTGACTAAATAATGTAAAAAGAAATAAAAATCAAGTTACCTTGGTGTCACGTGAGCGGTTAGAACACTGAGTTTTATGTGACTCCTCAGTGCCGCAACAATTCAACTGCGAGAAGAAGAGAACAAAATCTCAACACACATCCCAACAACCGAAGAAAATCACTCACACATACACACACACACACACACACAGCGTGGGACTTACGACTCGGTGGTAGCTGTCGAGAATATCCGTGCTGTTACTGTCTTTAGCAGATAATTTATAAAACGCCTGAATGTCCTTTATGATCTGAGGGAATGAAAGCGAGAAGAAAATAAATCTTTGCTAATGAAAGAATTAACCTCGAGGCGAAAGTATTGGAGTGTAGAGATTTACCGTGTCTTTATTCAGAAACCCAAACACACCAGCCGCAACTTCTGCTGCGAAAATGATCAGGAGGCAGGCGAAGAACTGCAGGTACACAGGAACGCAAATTAAACACAACTGCACGTTGAAATAGGACAAGAACGTTACACTAATAATAATCTGCTAATAGATCCAAAATAATCCGCTAATAGAATAAGAAAAATGTAAAACTTATAATTAGTAGTAATGTATAAAAATAGGTTCAATAATCTTATGCATTTGGTTTAATATTATAATAAAACTATTATGAATGTTTTTTGAAATTCCTAAGATTTATTATTATTACTATTATTATAATCTTTTTTTGCACCTTTCACATCTGCTGAATAGCAGTTTTGATAAAGAACAGAAGTACATTTCTGAGGAAAAAGGGAAAGGAGTGGCAGGGAAAGAAACAAAGGAAAGAAGGAAGGAAAGGGAAGGAAAGGTAAATATTGAGGTTAGGGGGGTAGGAAAGAAAAATAAAGGAGAAATATGAGGAAAGGAGGTAGAAAAGGAACCGGATGGAAGTAAGAATAAGATAAGAAATATAAAAAAAAGAAAGTTAAGTTCGGGTAACACAGCAGAACAGGACAAGTAGAAGAAAGAAAAAGGAATGACATGAGGAAGTTCAGGATAAAAAAATAAGAACTCACCGAGCCAAGGAGACACTGAGACTCGCGAACAGCACCACAGCATCCGAAAAACCCCACCAACATCACCAAACCCCCTGCTGCGATCAGGATGTAGACTCCTACAACAACAGAATGAGACGAGGACACTGAATCCCAGTGACGTTTAATCATCCTTCACTAATACAGTAAACAGTGTGTTCCTACTGATCAGTAGATACATCTGAGAAACCTGTTGAAACAACTGATCCCCATCAGTTGTGCACTGTGCTGGATGTTTAATAGGACACTCATGCTTGTTGCCATGACAGCACAGAAAACTAAATAAACAAAGCAAACAAGTACATTTTTTACATTCTGCTATATTTTCTCTCTATAATATAATTATAATGTACATAATTGTTAACGCAATTATTATTAACTTAATCCCTAGTCTGTCTGTCTGTCTGTCTGTCTGTCTGTCTGTCTCTCTCTCTCTCTCTCTCTCTCTCTCTCTCTCTATATATATATATATATATATATATATATATATATATATATATAATATCTGTATTTACACTGTATATTGAGAATATTGGTAGGAGAATGTTGGACATGGAGCTGCCAGGCAGGAGACAAAGAGGAAGGCCAAAGAGGAGGTATATGGATGGAATAATGCAGAAGATAGGGATAGGTGGAGAGAGATGATTCGCTGTGGCCACCCCTGAAAGGAAAAGCTGAAAGAAGATCTATCTATCTATCTATCTATCTATCTATCTATCTATCTATCTATCTATCTATCTATCTATCTATCTATCTATCTATCTATCTATCTATCTATCTATCTATCCAATTTGCAGGTTGCAATTGCACACTTTGAACAGAAGAGGGCAGCGTAAGCTCAGAGTTTCTAAGAACACTGTCCCTCACGAGCCTCTGTTCAAGGGCGATGACATCATGCAGCACTGAAAGATGATGTAATTAACCTCATCTGACTTTTCACTCATCTGATTACCTTCATCACAGAGGCAGGGGGAGGGCGAGAGAGAAAAAGGGATGGAGGGAGGGAGGGAGGGAGTGAAAGAGAGAGGGAGCACTTTCTCGTTATTAGTTGTGTAAATATTATCAAAACCAAAAATGAATCATACAAACAATGGATTCTAGTCTGTAGAAAATACCCACAATGCACATTAAAGGCCTATCTAGAAGTGTGTGGTTTGGGACACATTAACTGTGGACTCATGATGCTGTACAAGTGCTCTTTATAGTGAACAGTGTGTGTGGTTTGGAACACAAATGTCCACAATGCCTTTTGGCACTTAAAGGCTTATCTTGTGGTGTTTTGGACACGCCCAAATTGAACTGATAATGGTGTTTATGTTCTTTATATAGTCAATAGGGTGTGTGGTTTGGGACACGGCCAAATTGTACAGATAATGGTGTTTATGCTCTCTATATAGTCAATAAGGTGTGTGATTTTGGACATGACTAAACTGAACTGATAGTATTTATATACTCTATGTACTGAATAGGGTGTGTGATTTGAGACACGCCCAAATTAAACTGATAACAGTATTTGCGTTTCTCTATATATTAGTTAGGGTGTGTGATTTGGGACACGCCCAAATTGAACTGATAATGGTGTTTACGTTTCTCTATATATTAGATAGGGTGTGTGATTTGGGACATGCCCAAATTGAACTGATAAAGGTGTTTACGATTATCTATACATTAGATAGGGTGTGTGATTCGGGACACGCCCAAACTGAACTGACAATTGTGTTTTTATATTCTCTATATAGTGAATACGGTGTGTGGTTTGGGACACGCCCAAATTGTACTGATAACGGCGTTTGTGTTCTGTATAGTGAATAGGTGTGTGGATTGAGACCCGCCCAAATTTAACTGATAACGGTGTTTATATTCTCTATATAGTGAATAGGGTGGTTTGGGGCACGCCCTAATTGTACTGATAACGGTGTTTGTGTTCTGTATAGTGAATAGGTCTGTGGTTTGAGACACGCCCAAATTAAACCCGATAACGGTGTTTATGTGCTCTATATATATGGAGGGCGGTTTGGAAGCACTGTTGCGATGGTGTTTATGTGATGAAAATGAACTAAATCACAAAACACTTTTGTGATTAGACTGTTCCCTAGATCAGTGTGCCACATAGTGAGCATGATTCTCCGTTGTGGGGGATACGACGTGTAGGGAATTGAAATGACATCTGGGCTGTGGCATAAGTTTTCCCTGTAGGTCAGATGTACCTGTTCAAACTCCCACCACCACCACCAAAAAAAACCCTCTACCCACCCACAACTGTTTTTCCACTTCTGTTTCCATGGTGACTAAATCCCTGCCCTACAAACTACCTTCTAAAAAACAAAAGAGTGAGGCACCGCTCTTTTTCTGGAGCGTTTGTGTGGTTTTAAGGGGGAAAGTGATGAATAAGACACACACACACACACTCTCCCCAACACACACACACACATGCAGACACATGTAGGCTGAAATGACACACCGCAGTCAAATATAGCCAAATGTACTGTAGATGTGTGTTATTTATGTGTCTGGACTGTAGGAGGACTTTTACTGTGACACAATGACATCACTGCTGAAAAACGGTCCATTAGTGACCCACATCACACACACACACAAGTCTTCCCATCCATCATGTTGAATTTGTTTATAAGAATAATTCAGTCAGTGTGATGGAGGAGTGCTGTGAAGATGACACCCCCCCCGCCAAAGGCACCTTCACTACCTACACACATAATTACACACCGCACATGCTGATCCTCCAGCTAACCACACCACTGAGCCCTTTCTTCTGTCCACTGCAGGACAAAAAGTTTGAAAAATTATATCAGACAATCAAGAGTTCATGATATGGGTGTGCGTCTTTGCTGTTAAAAAAGATATTCTCTAAAAAAGGATCTCAGAAGCTCTCTGGTTTCCAGCGAACATTTCTGTAAACAAACCTGAAGTAAAAGCGAAAGGTAATCTGATCAAACATTATCGAAAGGTCGACTGGAAACACCAGGGAATTTTTTTTTTTGGCTGAAGGTTGCTTAGAAATGAAGTTTTACTTGCTTAGTAGCTGGTGTCAGAGAAAACAGAAAGCTTTCCAGAAGGTTCCACAGCACATTTCAATTTGAGCTGTTATATTATTAAAACAATGAAAATAAAATAAAATGATTATAATTATAATATGCGAATAAAAAAAAAAACAGCTTATATTTCCAGCAGTGTTTTCCAGGATATTTACAGGATTACATTCACATTTAGACTTTTCACACTGCGCTTAACCCCGGGTTATCGTCACTCTAAACACCGCTTTTAACCCTGAGTAAAGAAACGGTTCACACCTGTAATTTGAAAGCGGTGTTTTAGCACCACTTTTTACCATATTTGCTGAGTTAATCCCACATTGCTGTGTTAAATTTGTTCAGTGTGAAACCAAGCGGTGTTTGCTTATTGCTGCCGGACGCTTGGCAACAGACAGCCAATCTGGTCGCCTGCTGTTCGCCCAATCAGTGATGGTGACACCACTAATATGCAAATAAGAAAGTTAACCTGGGGTTTAGGAACGTACAGTGTGAAATGTTTGGTAACGAATACCCAGGATTAACAGTTAACCCCAGGTATAGTATGAGCAGTGTGAAATGTGATTACTGATAACCCAGGATTACGTTTATCTGGGGTTTAGGATGACCCTGGGGTAACAATTTCAAAGCCCTATTTAGGCTTTTCACACTGCGGGTTATCGCTGCTCTAAACACCGATTTTAACCCCGGGTAAAGAAATGTTTCACACCTGTAATTTGAAAGCAGTGTTTTAGCACCGCTTTTTACCCGGGGTTATGAAACCCTGCTCCGGAGCAGGCTTAGAACCACATTTGCGGTATTAACCCTAACATTAGGGCTTTTCACACTTGAATTGTTACCCCTGGTTCACCCCGGATAAATCCTGGGTTATCTGTAGTCAAGTTTCACACTGCTAATACTATACCTGTTAATCCTGCGTTTTCGTTAACAGACGTTTCACACTGTACGTTCCTAAACCCCGGGTTAACGTTCTTATTTGTATATTTACGGTGTCACCATCACTGATTGGATGAACAGCAGGCAACCTATATATATGACAAGGCTTGCTGCTCAATTTCTGATTGGCGGTCTGTTGCCAAGTGTCCAGCAGCAACAAGCAAACACTGCTCGTTTCACACTGAACAAACTTAGCAGTTAGCAGGGTATAAACAAGGTTGCCTGCTGTTCAGCCAATCAGTGACAGCTAACCCCAGGTATAGTAAGAGCAGTGTGAAACATGATCACAGATAACCCAGGATTCCGATTATTCGGGGTTTAGGATGACCCGGGGGTAACAATTTCAAATTGAAAACAAATAAAAATGAAAGGTTATAGACCACGCCCACTTCTGGTTTACATCTAAATCCAAAACAGATACAAATATTTTGAGCGTTAAACCGATACAGATGCAAATACATATAATGGCTCTCTGTGTGTGTTTGCGTGTGTGGTTTCATTATCCTGCAGCTCAGAGTGAAACCACACAAACACTCAAACCCCCACCCTCCCACACACACACACACATATACACTAACATTTCCACACTCTGACATATTCATATATGTTGTTATTATTCACACACCATACAGTATTTCTCATTTTTATTGTATATCCATGCTCATTCAACATGTTATTTTAAAATAAAAAGTGTGAGTAGTAGAAAGTTCAGTTTCACCCAGGTGTTTGTTTATAACTTTACTATATTACTGGAAACCAGAACCACAATTTCCTGTTTTTCAATAGTTACCCTAGGTGATGTAGCAGAACAGATGGCTCAACCTTTAACCATGTGATCACGTGATCATTAGAGAGGTTCTCTTTAAATGAATACAGTTTGATACTGATTAAGACACACACACACACACACACACACAAACACACACACATCTCTCTCTCTCTCTCTGTCTCTCTCTCTCTTTCCCATACACACAGACACACAGACACACACCATTACATACATACTCACACTCACCAATGAAGAAGGTGACCGGTGCTGTGTCACTGTTCAGAAGAGACACTGTGTCATTTTCCAACCGCAACCACAAACCAACAGCCAACACCAGAGAACCCATTAACTACAGAGAGAGAGAGAGAGAGAGAGAGAGAGAGAAAGGGACAAAGTGGTAGTAAACAAAGAGACATCATCATCATTATCATCTATTATCATCACTATCATCATGATACATCATCAGTAGCATTAACAAAGTGTCTTTCACTCTCATCAGTATTGCCATCAACCTCACTCACCATCACTGTCACTATGATGCATTATCATCATCATCGTTAGTGTCATCAGCATCATTAGTGTCATCACCAACATCATCATCCTTAATCCTCGTCGTCATTAGTGTCATCACCAACATCATCATTAGCGTCATCACCAAAATCATCATCCTTAATCATCATCATTAGTGTCATCACCAACATCATCATTAGCGTCATCACCAAAATCATCATCCTTAATCATCATCATTAGTGTCATCACCAACATCATCATTAGCGTCATCACCAAAATCATCATCCTTAATCATCATCATTAGTGTCATCACCAACATCATCATTAGCGTCATCACCAAAATCATCATCCTTAATCATCATCAGTGTCATCACCAACATCATCATCTTTAATCATCATTAGTGTCATCGCCAACATCATCATCCTTAATCATCATCATCATTAGTGTCATAAACATCATCATTAGTGTCATCACCACTATCATCATCATCATTAGTGTCATCATCAATATCATCATCCTTAATCATCATCAGTGTCATCAACATCATCCTTAATCATCATCATCATCAGTGTCATCATCAGCTTCATCATCCTTAATAATCATCATCATTAGTGTCATCACCAACCTCATCATCCTTAATCATTATCATCATTAGTGTCATCACCAACATCATCATCCTTAATCATTATCATCATCATTAGTGTCATAAACATCATCATCATTAGTGTCATCACCACCATCATCATCATCATCATCAGTGTCATCATCAGCATCATCATCCTTAATAATCATCATCATTAGTGTCATCACCAACCTCATCATCCTTAATCATTATCATCATTAGTGTCATCACCAACATCATCATCCTTAATCATTATCATCATCATTAGTGTCATAAACATCATCATCATTAGTGTCATCACCACCATCATCATCATCATCATCAGTGTCATCATCAGCATCATCATCCTTAATAATCATCATCATTAGTGTCATCACCATCATCCTTAATCATTATCATCATTAGTGTCATCACCAACATCATCATCCTTAATCATTATCATCATTAGTGTCATCACCAACATCATCCTTAATCATTATCATCATTAGTGTCATCACCAACATCATCATCCTTAATCATTATCATCATCATTAGTGTCATAAACATCATCATTAGTGTCATCACCACCATCATCATCATCATCATCATTAGTGTCATCATCAATATCATCATCCTTAATCATCATCATCATCATCAGTGTCATCATCAACATCATCATCCTTAATCATCATCATCAACTTCATCATCCTTAATAATCATCATTAGTGTCATCACCAACGTCATCATCCTTAATAATCATCATCATTAGTGTCATCACCAACATCATCATCCTTAATAATCATCATCATTAGTGTCATCACCAACATCATCATCCTTAATAATCATCATTAGTGTCATCACCAACATCATCATCCTTAATCATTATCATCATTAATGTCATCACCAACATCATCATCCTTAATAATCATCATCATTAGTGTCATCACCAACATCATCCTTAATCATTATCATTAGTGTCATCACCAACATCATCATCCTTAATCATCATCATTATTACTGTCATCATGAACATCATCATCCTCAAATCATCATCATCAGTGTCATCACCAACATCATCATCCTTAATCATCATCATTAGTGTCATCAAAATCATCATTCTTAATCATCTTCAACGTCATCATCATCATCGTCAGTGTCATCATCAGCATTTTTGTCACCATCATCATCAACAGCAGCATTACCACTAACATTCTTCCCCTCCTCCTTCTCATTACCATCACTATCACTAGTGTCATCACCAACCCTCATCATACTTAAGCACCACCATCCTCATCATAATTAACCATCATCTTCACCATCAGCAGCATTATCATCATATTTAATCATCATTATTTCCATCAGCAGCAGCAGTATCATCACCTTCACCACCGCTATCACCATCATTAGTGTCATCACTAACACCATCATTGTTAGCCATCACCACCACTACCATCATCATCATCAATGTCATCAATGTGATCATCCTTAATCATTATGTTCATCATCAACATCTTCATCCTTATCTGCCACTATCCACTACAACCGTTACCATAACCACCACCACCACCTTCATCCCTATCATCATCACCAGTATTACTATCATCATGTACTGTCTCTGTATTCTCTCTTCATCCCTCTCTCTCTCTCTCTCTCTCTCTCTCTCTCTGGTGTTTCACTTTGGAATCAAGTAGAGAAATAATAAATCTCTCCTTCTGTAAAAATGCAATAATGTAAAATGAGAGCTCCAGATTTTTCCGTATAAAACCACTAAGTGTGTGTGTGTGTGTGTTGACTCCTACTGGCTTTTACATTCATGTTTATTGAGAATTTCATGTTGCTGATGGATTTTCCATGTTTACTTTTCAGTGTGCTGATATTATATTTCATACCACTGCATTGCAAAAATGTAATACATGTCCACAGTGTGCTATAAACCTCCACAGAAGAGAATTCGGGAATAATCTGGAATATTATGGGATGTTCTCTTCGACACCGACTTTATTCTGTCTTCTGAAGGAAACAGATGAGATGATATCCAGGAAGCAGAGATTCTGCCAAATATGCTGCCGTCCTAAGAGGTGAAGAGACCATGTATTCGAGTGTCACGAGCAATGAATAGAAATAAAATATCACACACGCATGCCTTATTTATTTCAAGCCGCATTGTAAAATGTATTTTTGCAGTCTGACTGAACTCTAATTAAGCATTTTAACAGCCTACGGCATACGCCTAAATAAAAGCAGTGGAAAAATCATTTCTCCTGCAGCTTTAAACCTCGTCTTTCACAGCTTCTCATTTCTCCTTATCCTTTTTTACTCCTTTTTTAGTGCTCTTGCATGCTTTAGATTTGTTTCCATTGGTGTATTTATATATTCTCTTGTAATGTAAATAAATAAAATAAAATAAAAATTAAAATAAAAAGGAGACAAATATGTCTGAGTAGTAGCAGTTTTAATTGATTAAAAAAAACTGTATTACATTTTAATTAATTAAACTGGAACTTAATATATGCAAAAAACATATAATGCTTTCGAAAGGGAAAAAATACATTTAAAATTTTTTTTAATGTGTTATTTTGTACATTAAATATAAAAAGGACTAAACTTTAGGTGGTTTGTTGTATCAGATCCAGAACAGCTTGTGCCATAGGTTAGCTAGGGGCAAACAGGTGACAAAAGGGGAGGGGCTTATTTTAATTCAAATCATTCTAATTTGGATAAAGAGCTATTTTATGGGAAGGCGATGGGACTTTTGTGTAAATCAGCACACTTTACTGAAGGACACAGTGACACTAAACACACACACAACCTCTAACACTACAGGGCTTTTGATACTACGCTAAACCCCGGGATATCATCAGTCTGAACTCTGCTTTTAATCAGAAACTGAACCTCATATCACGTGTCTCAGAAATCCTGTTGTATAATCAGCAGCTGTAGAATTGATTACAAAAACTAATATTAAATGATGACGAAAAACACGTCAATTGGAGCGAAGTTTACAGTTATGGTCCGAAAAGTCAGTTCAGGACAAACTAAGGTTACAAAAACAAACAATAAACGTAGTAGTTTTTAAAGTTTTTTCTCATAAGTATCGCTAAAGAAAAGCGGCATCGTAACATCTCTATGTCTTGTGAGTCAGCTTCTGTGTTAAAGCATTTAGAACGGAGCCTAAAACAAACAAAATACTAAAAACTGAGGAAGCAAAACACTTAAAGCTAGCTAAGTGGGTTAACAGACTCGTTTCACTGGGACACACCCTTTTTTCTCTCCTCAAACACAAACACACGTTCTGGGTCCTCTTTTCTCATTTTTTCTAGCTTTCTGAGGACCTTTTCCATAGACACACTGATTATCGTAACTAAGTATTCATTTTCTAAAAAAAATTTCCAATAAAAACTATAAAGAACTTTGTGTATTTTTTGTAAGGACCAATTTCATGTGATGACATTCGACACGCTGCTATCATTGTGAGGATATTTGATCCTTTTCTGTCCACACAAAGAGCTAAATACATGCAAACACTGACACACACACACACACACACACACAGAACAACAGCATTATTAAGGATTTATGAGGGCGCCAGTCTCCACAGAGCACATTAGAGGCAACAGTGTGATCAGAACACACAGTTCAGGCAAATAAAACCATGTGTGTGTGTGTGTGTTCAGAGTAGAACTTCTAACATGATGCTTTATGAACTGCGTTTTCTTTCATAATCCTAAAAGTGTTTTAAAAAAAAGTGTGTCTGTAATCAGTAATCTTTAATGTGACTAGTAGATAAGATTGTGGATGGATCTAGGGTTTGGAAAAGATCTAACTTATAAAAAGTGATTGTAAGTTAATTGTAATTTTGTTTGTTAGGATATCAGGATTTGAGTTATATTTAATACATTATTAAATCGGGGATAAGTGATTTTTTAATGGTTTTTTTTTATTTTTTTTCTCTTTGTTTTAAGCAGTGCATTTCTTTTTCCCTGTAATTTTTAAGCACGTAATTGCAGATAAAAGAATATTAGATGAGTAGCAATATTGGCTGATATGTCCAGTAAAAGGTCCAGTAAAGCAAATTGTGCCACGTTTAATACAAACACTTAAAATATGGAAATATCTGTGTGTATTTTTGTCTATTTCCATGTAAGGTGTATGAAGTTGTGTATTTCATGGTAATACCAGTAAAACCCACTCTTCTAAATCTGCCTGATGATGGTTTTCAGTGTACGCTAGCTCAACTTAACATTATCTAATGCTAGCTTCAGTTTCCTGTGTGCGTGCCATGCGATGGCCAAAAGCTTGTGGTCACCTGACCATCACACCTATAAACATGTGATTCTTCCTGAGAACTGTTACCACGAAGTTTGAAGCACATGACAGTACACACAAATGTCCTTGTATGCTATAGCTTTACATATTCCCTCCAACTACGAGGCTTAAACACGTGACAATGCCCCTGTGCACAAAGCACAGAGCTCCATGAAGAAATGATGTGTGAAGGTCGACGTGGAAGAACTGGAGTGCCCTGACTTTGACTCAACCCCATTGAACACCTTTGGGATGAACTGGAACACTGACTGAACCCCAGACCTCCTCACTAAAGCACAAATGGGTATGTTGGTCAGGTGTGCACAAACATTTGACCACATGGTATCGATTAAGTGATGTTGACGTGCTTTTACAGGAAAACAATCAAGATACCCCCCCCCAAAAAACACTAAAATTTTAGTGTTTTATTCCTTAATAATATTACAATTTATTAGTAATTAAAGCAAGTCATACGCTTTACCCATTAACGTGATGGAACATCTGTTCTAGCAGTTACAGCTTCTATTAAAAATCCTTTCTTCTCGTATTTTCTCTTTCTTTAAGTTAATAAAACAAAAGAAACACAGCTCTGTCCTGGATGTTTTTAGTTTCTGACTACTGCAAAGAACTGACACTGGAGACTTTATAGAAACATATCCTTACAGAAAAACCTCACCATGTTGCCTGTATCGGAACGAGTGCATTAAAAAAAAAAAAAAAAATTCTTTTTAACCACTATCAGGGCTGCTGTTTGCTAGAAAATGGATCAACACCTTCTGGCCAATCAGAATTGAGAACAGAACTGTGCTATAAACCCATGTTTAAGCATTTGTCTGCAAATGTGAAGCAGTGGGCTGATATTACTGTGGCCTGTTTCTTCCATCTGTAATTTCTACTCCCACCTGCATGCACGCACGCACACACACACACGCACACACACACACACACACACACACGCACACACACACACCTGCTACGGTATTAACAGTCCTACAGCTATAAAATCTAAAGGCGATGAATTTGCTGCAACAGGACAGAACATCACATTGTGCTTTGTATCCTCCCTCCCTTAAGTACCCTTTATCTCATTTACTGGGAGTGGCAGCTTGATGTTTATGAGTCTGGGATTGATCGCAAGGGAACTCTGGGTAATAATGGAGGGCTGTGGATGATAAATTACAGCCTGAGTGGGGAGTGATATTGATTGTAGATCAAATATCTCTTTTGCTGTATAATACCCATTAGCATTATTACAACACATTATTATCATTATTATTATTATCAACTATGTACTACAACATTTTAGTGTATGCAAGAGCGTTTAAGCTACCTTTCACTAACACCTGACAACAGACCAGACTCTCAGCCGCGTGTGTGTGTGTGCGCGTGTGTTTGACAACTGCACTCGCATATCAAAAGGCAAAGCCATGAGACCAGAGATCAACATAAAAAATCAAAGTTAAAACGATTATCTAATCCATACAACGTTCGTCATGGTGTGTGAGAAAGTGTGTTGATTACCATAATGCCTTGTCAGGCTTAACATTAAAGACAACAAAGAGCGGCGAGGAGCTTTACGGATTTAACACTCAGATGAGCGTGTCATTATATAAAGCATAAAATTATCCATTTATAATGTCTGGAACGGAAGACAGCCCTAAACCGCTTTTAAAAAATGTATAAGGAATTCAAAACACCCGGGAAAGGAGAGTAATTTAATCTGTTATTTGACAATAACACGACTTCTGGAAGATGTTTGAATAAGTTATGAGACTATACGTTACAAAGACACTGGATAGTGTAAAGATTTCTTTCTCCTGCAGACGTTGGAAAACTTACTGACACCGGAGACTCCTACTATTATGGAAAACTTCACCATAATAAGGATATGTCTCTGTGTTACTATTAGTAACAGTAATGTATTAGAATACATTAATACAAACTTATCGCCACCTTCTGAATCAGATTGAACAATTCAAAGCACTAGTGAAATGAAAATAAGCAAGAAACATCACCACGAGTCTACTGTGGATATCAAGGGATTTCCTCAGTGCAGTATTAGTAATGGACACATGATCCAGTCCTACAAAGTGGACTGTAAGAGTTTATCATGATATCACGCATCCCTGATGTGATTCCGGCACTGTTATACTTCCTGCTCTCAGGATCAGTCTGATTTATCCTAATGCTGCTTCCGCATGGAGCTCCAAAGATCTACACTTTCCAGAGCTCAACCTAAGAACAGCTGCTGTAATTGTAAATACCGTTCTCCTCTCATCACAGGACACTGAATCACAGGACAATTTCAATTTTATGAGGGGGTGTTTACATTAGCTAGCCGCAAAAACACAGGTATCCATTTAGTTTCTACACATGGAGTCACGATTTCAGTGCCAAGCAGTGCGATCTTTCCAGCATTATGCTAATTAGGTAAATAATCCAAACGTCTGCCTCAAAAAAATTCTCGACACCATACCGCCTAAATTACGAGGTGTCACATGTAATATATATGAAATGAAATGCATCAGTATTTTCTGCCAGTTTTGAACACCTGCAGTTAAAGTTTAATCTTGATAAATGTGCTCTATTTAGAAAACTGAAAGATGTAGAATGCGAACGGGAAAAAAATCCACATGAAGCCATACACACAGTCCCCTCCAAAAGTATTGGAACAGCAGGGCACTGAACACGTGATGATGGAGCAGAATGTCAGATTTCATTTCCTGCTATTTACATCCAGATGGGTTCAGAAACTTAGAACATGACATATTTGGTGTTTCAGATGAGCAAAATTACAGTATAAGATCAAATAAATTCAAGTCAATAACACTTCATCTTTAATTACATATCCCTTGCCTTCAATAATGTCATCAAACCAGCAACCCACTGACATCACCAAACTGTCTGACCCAATTAGACTGGATGCATTTCTCTTTAAATGACCACACAGAAAGTTTCTGTTGACTTCTGAACTCATTCTGCGGCTACGACCAGAAATTTCATCCTCACTGAAGATTTGCGAGAATGTTCCAGAAGCAGCTATGTAAGCCCCAGCTATGACGCACTACCACCACCATGCTTCACTTGAGCAGAACCTTTCTTCCTCCAATCTTTCGCCTTTCTGTCACTTTGGTAGAGGTTAATATTGGTTCCTGAACTTTTGTGGCTCTTCTTTGTGAATTGAGATCTGGCCTTCTGATTCTTACCGCTGATGTGTGGATTGTGCGTTTTGTGTTTGTGGTCTTCGGCCTTTATATTTCGGACGGTGGATTGTGATACCATCACCTCTCACCTGTAGGAGTTGTTGGTGATGTCATTAACTACTATTTTCTTCATAGCTCATCAATTGTCGCTGTTTTGCCTGGCCAACCTGTTCCCTGTCTGACTGTTAATACATAAGTACGTTCTTTCTTCCAATTTATTTTATTTTATTTTTTGCCTATACCCAATAACTATCTATTTTTCTTCTTCTTTACTCAGCTGTGTTTCTCACATAGACAGCTCTCTGGTCTTCATACTGGTTTATCCTTATAAAACAAATTTAACAAATACCGGTCAAACCTGAAGCTCGGACCAAGGGTAGACATTCCTAGATATGAATTATTTAAACAATAGATTTAACGGGACACATCTGGGCAATGAAAAAAAAAAACACCTGTCAGTCACATGTACCAATATTTCTAAATCAATTGAAGAAAAATGTTCAAACAAAAGGTGGCAACTTATTTAATACATAGGGAGGTAAATGTCAAGAAATCTATGGTCTCATATTTGAACTTTTAATCTCAAACACTATATATATATAGTGTTTGAAATTAAAAGTATATATATACTTATATATACTTATATATATATATATAAGAGATGAAATAAAGGAAAGCCTGTGCAGTGCAGTGCACTATATGTGGAATAGGGAGCTCTTTGTGAACTCGTCCGTTTCCAAAGAGGAAAAAGGGGCGTTTTGTTCCCTTAATGGAAAATCTGATTTACCTTTCCATGGCCGACGGGATAAACACACACTGAGACGCAGGCGATGGGGGGAAAATGGAAAGAAAGGGGTGTTTTCCTTTCTTTTTCTCCCCCCCGTACAGAACAGCCTTCATCAGATCACTGCATGCAGCTTTCAGCTCTAAACAGTCAACAATAATGGATCTGATTCATTCACAGCATTTCATCAACAGGCGCTCATGCATCACTCACCCAGAATATGAAGTTGAATATGAAGAGCAGGTATTTCACGCATTTCATTCCACCTTCCACTTTCCCCATTTCTGTGTCTGTTTGTTTTATAGATTTAAAGCAAGAAATGATCCGGAGTTGAGAGTCAGGAGCAGCTGCTGTCAGTGCACTAACACACACACAGGATTATTAGGTATCTATCTCTCTCTCTCTCTCTCTCTCTCTCTGTAAGTGTGTGTGTGTGTTTGTGTGTGTGTGAGACTAAAATCCGCCCATTTTGCACTCATGGGGGTAAAGTAAGGGGGAACCGAGACACGCGACGGACAAAATCAACGACAACGCAATTTTTCTTTTCTTTCTTTCTTTCTTTTTTTTTTTTTAGTGATGTTCACATTGCACATGTTTTTTGTTTTTTGGATTAATGTAGTATGGTTGGTTGCAACCACCGTCCACTTTATTAGGAACAAATTAGGAACAAGCTATCCCATCCTTGGGGGTTGCGGTCAGAGCGCAGGGTCAGCCATGATGCAATGTCCCTGGAACAGGGTGGGTTAGGGGGTCTTGCTCAAGGGCCCAACGGTGGCAGTTTGGCAATGCTGGGGCTTGAACCCTGATCTTCTGGTCAACGACGCAGAGCCTTAACCACTTGAGCTGGGTATGCGATTATCTAATCAACCAATCATGGCTGATCAAGGTTACAGTCTTCGGTTAACGTTGACATCAAACATCAGAATGGGGAAAAGTGAGATTTCTGTGGGTGTACGCGTGGTATGGTTGTTGTTGACAGATGGGCTGGTTCGAGTATTTCAGAAACTTTCAGAAACCCAGATTATCTTCTGGGATTTTCACACACACAATAGTCTTAAAAAAAACTAAACAACAGAGGTCCTGCAGGCAGAAAGACCTTGCTCACATCATCTTCCTGTTCTTGGCTGATAGGAGTGGAAACTGATGTGATTTTTTGCAGTTGTAGTCCATCCACCTCATGTCAGGATGGTCTGTGCAAGCTTGAGATGCCTTTCTGGTCACCATGGTCATAAAGAGTGATTGTTTGAGTCACTAGATCCTTCCTGGCAACTTTTCCTCTCTTATCTTAAATTTTCACAGACAGAACTGTTGCTCACTCAGTGTTTTTTGCTTTCACACTGTTCACACAGCACTCTGTGTTTAAAAATCCCTGGAGATCAGCATTTTCACTGTACTTTGTCTGTGTTATGTGTAGCACCTCTGGTCTAGGAGGAACGTTGTTTCACTTCACTGTGTACTGCATCAGCTATATATGGTTGAAGTGACAATAAAGCTTCTTTAACTTGACTTGACTTGACATCTGGCACCAACAGCCATGCCATGGTTAAAGTCACAGAGATCACACTTATTCTTCATTCTGATGTTTGTTTCCAATGTGAACATTCACTGAAGCTCTTGACCTGTATCTTCATGAATGTTTGCATTGTGCTGCTGCCATACGATTGGCTGATTAGATTAGACAGAGATCTATATAAATGAGCAGGTGTACAGGTTTGATAGTAAGTGCATAATGTATGTATATATTTCTATTAGTGCAGATATTATGTGTATGTGTGGGTGTGTGTGTCTTTTCTGTCACTGTTCACAGTCATAACTAACTGAGACCCTTAAAGCAAGATGCTGTACATTTATAAGATTTATAGCAGTTATAAGATCTCACAATCTTGCACGGTATTAGCATGCAGAAACTCCTAATACTATGCTAGGCGCTGTGCAGATTGCAGTTTTTGAACATGAAAGGAAAACAATGCTAGAAAAACACTAAACGACAGTATATATTTATATAATAAGAAACATAATGAATATAACAGATAATATTATATTCAGTTTGTGTTTATGAATCTTGCTGCTTTTCTTCGAACAGACAAGGATAAATGAAAAACTTGCTACGATATTCCAACAACACTTTAGGATTTTAGGAACAATATTTTGCTAATATTTAAATATTAAGAAAGCATATACAGGACATATTATCTGTTGTGTATTTGGTTTGGATATTTACTAAGAAAATGCACTATGAAATTTATAGTGTGTATAATTTTTAATGATGGACATTAAATCTTTAAAAAATTGTAAGAACATTTAAGAGTATTTTTAGAATTGTATTAAACATGTGCAATATCATGAAAAAAGTATTAGAATTGTTTTATACATTTATTTTATTTTTTTATAAAAAAAAGACATTTAAAAGTAACCAAACCATCAATGTTTTTTTATGTTTAGTAACATGGCATTTATGTATAAAAGCTGATTTTGTTTTATTTAAAAAATTAAAATTAAAATGAATTAACTGTTTATTAATTTATAAATAAAATACATTTTTATTAATTGAGTATTATAATATTTATTATATATTATTATAGTATTTATAAATTAAAGTAGAAAACTAACTACTAACCAATGCATTATTGCAACCTGTTATATATATTAATGACAACACATACTTTTGTTTTTATTTTCTAATATATATATATATATATATATATATATATATATATATATATATATATATATATATATATATATATATATTATATAAAGAAAATATTATCACATTTTCTAATTTCTGTGAAAAATTATTTTGTTTCTGCATGTTTCACTCATTTTAACACAGATTTAACATTTGAACTATTACAGAAAATTCAACATCTAAATTTCAAAATCTCAAAATCTGAATTTGAAATGAATACGAATCAAAATATGAATGTTTATTGTGTCCTGTTTAGATTTTCCTGATGGACACAGTCGTGGAGTTCCCATTAAATTCACGTGCACTCAGAAGATGAATAATCAGCTGCATGTAATGCAACAGCTAATGGAAACCACCAAGCAATAAAACGTCAGTATCGGGAATTTGGTGTGGTTGAGTAGGCTGCTGTTTAGATAAAGCGTGAGATCCAGTTATGAAAAAATGTCACTAATTCCGTTCAGATGTCTCAGTGTGTTCATCTCCTCTAAGTCAGCATGAGTTCGTGTGCTCTATTCAACGATGTGCTCTAATCGTCAGATAGAGAAAGAGATTAACCCTCTGCAGAGTACAATCTAAATATTTTTATTATAACCATGGTGAGTGGACTTTTAAAGCCATCACATCTCTTGCAGTGCAGTGTGCCAAAACATTTGGATATGTGTTTATGTAAAAGAGTATAAATGAAAGTAACATTTAAGCCAAAAATATAAAAAGAAAGAACAAAATGAGAATGTTCAATATAAAATAAGAAATGTTTGCTTATTAAATTTACACTGGAACTATTATTATTATTATTATTATTATTATTATTATTATTATTATTAATCTTTCCATTTTCTGTACTGCTTATTCGTCATCTCAGGGAACCTAGAGTCTGTCCCAGAGTACTTGGTGGGACACAAGGCATGGTGCCAATACATCACAGAGCAAAATATACACACTCACACACCCTTTCACACACTACAGAAGATTTAGAGCCACCAATCAGCCCACAATGCATGTCTTTATACTGGAGGAGGAAACTGGAGTACCCTGAGGAAACCCCTTAAGCAAACCCCTTAAGCATGTGAGAACATCCAAACTGATATGAGATACATGAAATGATACATGATACAAAGCTAAAGAACAATGCTGGTTCATATGTCGAGAATTTCAAGCACCAGAACTTCAAGCACCAGCGCTGCCACTGATGGGCCTCTGAGAAAGGCCCTTAATCCTGACCCTGTACTTAAACCCCAGCTTCCTAACAAAAAATTTCACTGTATTATAATGTATATTTAAAAATAAAAGCTTTTCCTTCTAACCTGGTAAATCTTGCACAGTCTATTAGTCTGTATAATAACAGAATAAATTCTGGGAAAAGTTCAGTTCAACAGCGAGAATTGTCAAGATGTATAATGTCTTGCCAGAACAAGTGAGTTTAGCTAGCTAACACATAGCTGAATACGTTTCCAAATCCTTAACAAACAAAAACAGACAAGCAAATATTGGTCAGACTTTGTTTTTTCACAACTGGCATTCATTATTTTGAGGCATGACACTGGATTTCTTCAAGTCTTTATTAGCTACAATTAGCTAATGATTTCAAATTCATGATGCTCGAAAACTTCACAAGGCTTATGCGATTACTTTTTGGTAGCTTGCTACATGACAACCAAACGTTGCTTAAGTGTGTGCCTTTGACACAGAAAACGGAAAACAAGTTATTGTCATTTTCTATAAATGTGAATAAATACATTGCTACAATCTAGACTGCAATCCTATTAAGTGATTGGCTCTAACCTGGCAACCCCATCGTAAAAGGTCTGGCTACGCCCCTGCTGGAGCTAATGTGGCTAGAGAGTAATGGAAGTCCATCTTTATTTTCTATCGCAAACCACATCCATTTCCTCAGAGATGTCCCTAAGATTTGCTGAAGTAGTTCATTAAACAGTGGAACTTTTTCCAAGGAACAAAGCTTCACCAAGTAACTGATTTCTGGAATGATCTGGCGGCCATCTTGGACAAACAGAGTCAATTTTTTTCCACTTAAATCTGTGAATATTTGTTTTTTGACAGAACCTTTACAAAGCATGTGATGTAAAGTTAGTGAATGAAAATCTCTGTTTATTTATTAAATAATTTGGGTGAATGTAAGTTTTTGACATTATGAACTTCATAGATATTGTACAATATCTGAAAGTGAAATAAATCACGTTACATGCAGTAGTGAAAAATTTGCAATATTTTATCCTTAACACTTGCGGGAGCATAACAGATTTTTTTTTTTTTCCAGCTGAAATTAATTTGCTGTATGAGGAAATTACACATCGCTAGCTAGCACACTTAGCAAACTTCCTGTTTTCTCACTTCCTCTTATTCAACGTGACCTTTGCAACAAGACACCAAGCCAGGATTAAAAAGTAAATCTAAATATTTCCACATTGTTTTGCTCAAATGTATTTACGGTTCCTTATTTGTGAGTTGCTTGTGCTGTATGGGGTGTGTATCTTGCGGCCATGCAGCGAGCGCTAATTTAGTCAGTTGTGGGCGTGTGCTGTCTGGTGTCTCTGAGTCCTGATGAGAAACAGTTGAAGAACAAATTAAATAAAGAAAGAATGAATATATGTATATGTATAGCTAAGATTTAGACTTGCTTTGTGGAAAGAATAGAAAGCTAATTGTAGAATCGCTCTATTTTTAATTGTGTAGTCTTTAATGTGACTTCACAAATTCAGATTTAATGCGAGGTTATATTTGATAAGAAAATCATGGTAGTAACTTTTTTCTTTTCGCTGTATAGTTTTAAAATCTTGATGAAATCCTGGGTTCATTACAACATACATGTACAACTGATCATCCATCCATCCATTCATCCATCCATCCATCCATCCATCGTCTATACCCGCTTTATTCCTAATTAGGGTCACAGGGATCTGCTGGAGCCTATCTCAGCACACATAGGGCAAAAGGCAGGGGTACACCCTGGACAGGTCACCAGTCACACTCACTCCTATGGGCAATTTAGAATCACCAATCAACCTAATGTACATGTTTTGGGACTGTGGGAGGAAACCGGAGTACCCGGAGTAAACCCACACAGGCACGGGGAGAACATGCAAACTCCACACAGAAAGGCCCCAGCCTGTTCGAACCCAGGACCTTCTTGCTGCAAGGCAACGGTGCTGATCACTAAGCCACCCTGCTGCCCACAACTGATCATACAGAAAATTAACAAACGGTCACAAGTCTCTGTCACTAGATACATTTATTATATTCAGTTATATAATCATATCTATAATGCAACATTTGCCCATTATTCCCTTTAAGGTAAAGTTGTAATTATCCTTCTCCTGAATATATCAGAGGCTGGTTTGTGTAAATGTGTTTGTTTTCATAGGAGTGAACTGGCCTTCTTCCTAGGGTGCATTCAAACTCCAAGCTATAAAAGGAAACATTTTTAAAGTCTCTCTCTCTCTCTCTCTCTCTCTCTCTCTCTCTCACACACACACACACACACAAGTGACTCGTTCTTCATTTCTGTTTCCACTGCAGGTTTGGACACGGTGTAAATATCTAAAAAGATAATTTTATATATAAGCACTTTTTTAAACATATAGAATAATTATTTCTCTAATTTTTATTTTTAAAATTCATAAATTTTATTTTATTTATAAAATCTCATCCAGTACAAATAGAAACAGCTTCCAGTCGTAAGCAAAATGTATTTAAGACAACAATCTTTACACATTCAATCAAGAGTGTAGGAATATTTGACTAGTAATATTTTAGTAATTTATTTATTGTCTTAATTTCTTAAATGAGTGTACCTAAGGAACGCCTGTCTTATTTTAGATCATAGCTGTTGAAATAGTCGTTGACTGTTTTAGTTTATAATGATAAAATGATTCGACAAATCGATGCAGTTGTGATAACAGAAACACAACGTTTTCACATCTGGAGCTTCAGCGTACGGATACGAGGTACATGGGTCCATACACGCTGCAGATACTCCACAGTAAGTCTAAACACTTAAGCAGGAACCATTGTTTTTTTCCTCCTAAGTGACTCCAAACACAGACTTGGATGTGGAGTGTAATGTTTGTGAGTGGGTTCTTGTGTCTGTGTTTCTGTGTGTGGGAGACAGTGAGAGCCGTCTGCGGTGAGCCGCTTGAATAAATGTTGTTAGTTCACAGTAATCAGTCTGAAACATGACCGGGCCTTCGGGAATCCTCCGGCTCTCACTGTTACTGTCTCTGCTAGTGCTGTAGCGTCTACATAAAACAGACACAGACACACACACAGAAACACACACACAGACACACACAGACACACACAGCAGACTTTAGTACAGTTTAGTCATGTGTTAGATATATATGTAATTGCAAATGTTTATAAATGTTCCTCTCTCACTTTTTTCCATATATGGATTGGAATTGGATTAATAATATTTCTCTCTCTTTCTCTTTATGTCTCACTCTCTCTCTCTCTCTCTCTCTCTCTGGTCCTCTTAGACCTCTCTCTCTCTCTCTCTCTCTCTCTCATCATCTTATACCTCTCTCTCTCTCTGGTCCTTAGACCCCCCCCCCTCGCTCTCTCTCTCTCTCTCTCATCCTCTTATACCTCTCTCTCTCTCTCTCTCTCTCTCTCTCTCTCTCTCTCTCTCTGGTCCTTAGACCTCTCTCTCTCTCTCTCTCTCTCTGTCTCTCTCTTTCTCTCTCTCTGGTTCTTAGACCTCTCTCTCTCACTCTCTCTCTCTCTCTGTCTTACGAATAAATCTGGTTTAAATTTTTTTTTGCCGCCATTTAAAAAAATATATCACTGTTGTCTCACACCATAAAACAGTTCCTCACCCTAGGAACACATAACATGCCAGGGACATAAACAAGTGCAGGTTTTGTGGTTTCATTAAAACCAAATCTTGAGACAAACAAAAGTGCTGAACAATACTAAGAAACGTGAGGCAGTCTATCAGAGTCAGCTGACCTTTAAAACTAAGTTAGGTTGAGATCAAAACACTGAAGTGCCACATACTGGATCAAAGGCCGGGAGTCTTCACAAATATAAATGCTAGGTCGAGACGACACAAGCGTATTTGGCGATCCGGGATATTTAAAGGGATTAGTCTAACTGGAAACAGGTGAGTGTTATTACTAATGAGGTGACAGTCAGCAGGTTTAAGAACAAAATGTCCGATTGTGGAGTCTGACCGGAGACTGAGTCGAGCCAAAAATCCAGGGTGTGGAGACAACTCGGTGTATTTCAGGCTAGAAACATATGTGGAATGAGTTGTTTTGACTCGTAGAGTGCTGTGTGGTTTAGGGTTAAGGGTTAGGTGTTAGGTTTCTAGGAGATCAGATCTAGAATTAGAGGTCATGAGATGAGGTAGTGTCCTGAGGCTCAAATGTAATAATTCTCCACAACTCATTTATACCAGAGCGCTGTTGATGGGTTTATTATCTTATTATATCCATAGCAACAACTTCTACAGCAGGACTTATGGCAGATGAGCTACATAATCTAAGACTAATAACAAAAGGAGAAAATGTGTGTTCAACAAATTTTTCTCTAAAGTATTTTCCATCATCAGGCTTTGCGGTTTCTCTGTAGCTTGACAAGCTGTTTGTTGTCTTCTTTGTCTAATTTTATGAAAGGGAACAAAAAGATTATTTAGCTTTTGTTTTTTTTTAATATATACAAATTATTTTAAAGCTTCAAAAGAAAAATCTGTACAATGTGTTGTTTGAAAATCTGATTATTTAATTTAAACTAAAAGGAAAATTTATTTTGGTTCCAGTGAGGTCTGTGAACTTAGCAGATGACATCTGTTACTCAAATGTGTGTGTGTATGTGTGTGTGTGTGTGTGTGTGTGTGTGCTCGTCTTCCCCATGAGACACGCACGTGCGGTATTTTTAGTCGAAATGTCGACAGCCTGTTCAGTGTCTTCAGCCATTTTTATTATTACAAACCGCTGAGGAAATCTCTTAATCCTCCTGAAGAGGATTTCTGATTCAGCTCTTAGAGAGCTCTCCTCCATCCTCATACCTGTCACGGTGACAGCTTTCACACTTTATCATGCTGAGAAATAAACGCTACACTTCACGTCAAAGTTTTGAACCAAAACAACAGCTGGTCCAGGCTTTCATTCACCTCCAAACAGCAGATGACTTAGTGTCCGCTCTGATGGGAGGATTTGACGGTGGATATTTTACGTGTAAACTCTTCGTCAGCGTCTGAGAAAGTGAATCGTTTTACAGAATTCGGCAGATGCTCTTATCCATTTTACAGAATTTTACAGAAGTGCTTTCAAAAACATGTCCTCATGCTGTTAGAAGTAGTTCATGGTGTGAAGTGCTTAGTGTGATCTTCAGCTTTGTTAACAGCATATCCTGTTTTATTCCTCTTACACCACAGCAATTTTTCAGTGTTTCTTTTTATTTCTCCTAATTTGTTAACAAGAATCACATACTATTTATTCCATGTCATTTAATATTACACAAAATTTGTCCGTTCCTGTTATCACTTCCATCATAGCAGCTACAAACCTCGTTCCCTCAGCTGTCTCTACTTTTTTTTTATTGACGTCATCACTAGCTATGGCTCTACCCCATTTTGTTTGTAGACTAAACATTGAGACATAATCAACTTAACATAGCAGGTCAACTTACAGAATTGTCTGTTTAAGCTACGTTCACACAGCGACGACAAAGCAACCAGCGATCATTAATTTTTAATAAGACCTGGCAAGAGTTGGTGTAGGACTAGATGTGGGCGTGTCCAGCGGTGCAACAAAGTAGTTAAACTTTATGCAAATATGGAGCGACTACCCAAGAGAGTGAAGAGCAGAATGCGCATAATCCAGGTCAAACAGCACACACTGATATGATGCAGAAATACAAACACCAAATCTCCATCCAGAATATTTCAATTTACTGGCAAGAAAACTGATTTAGAATGCTAGTTGCTCCACGTTATTACCATGGCAACTGGTAGTAGGATAGGAACACTTATTGGAGACTTACTACAGTGACTGGAGATGTAATATAAGTCACCAGTTAAACATTTATCCATTTTTCCATCCACTTTTCCCAGGAAGCATGAGACATATGATCTATGAGCAGTGGTAGGTCAAGTGGTAAAGACTCTGGGTTGTTGATCGGAAGCTCTGGGTTCAAGCCCCTGCAACGCCAAGTTGCCACTGTTGGGTCCTTAAGCAAGACTCACAACTCCCCTTTCTCCAGGGACACTGCATCATGGCTGACCCTGTGCTCTGACCCCAACCCTCCAAGGATGGGATATGTACAGTAATGTATATGTGACAAATAAAGGCTACTTAACATTTAAAAATTGGAAACTCTCAGGAACTTGTAAAGGAACATATCATCTCAAAACTCAAATCTAACATCCTGTACATTTATTATTTTCACTACTTTCTGTAATAATTTATAATCCCACTCTCCGGCATCACCCAGAAACAGACGGGTTTCTCTTTGCAGTCTGGTTTCTGTCAAGGTTTCTTCCTCATGTCATGTCTGGGAGTTCTTCCTCAATGTGTTCATTAAGGATAGAGATCTAGACAGACTTTTGTTCTGTGGCCATGTTGAAAGTTAAAAGCACTATACCAGTAAATATACAGTAAATACTGTACACATTATACACTACATTCAGTGCATTGTCGCTAATAGTCACACACTATTATTGTTCAGCTCTTCATTATGAACTAAATATAAATATTATATAGGCATATAGACTGACCAACCACTTTAATAGAAATACCTGCTATTCTTTCATACAATTATCCAGTCAGCTAAACCAGATACAGATCAGATACAGATCAAGAGCTTCAGATACTGGTCATATCAAACATCAGAATGAAGAAATATGTGATCTCAGTGACCATGTAGCATGTGTGCTCTGTGGAGGTCAGAGAAGAATGGTTAGGTTGGATGGAGCTGATAGTAAGGATGCGTTAACTCATAAATAAATAAACACTCTTTACAACCGCGGTGAGCAGAAAAGCATCCTAGAACACACAAAGTGCTAAAGTGTGAGGTGGATGGGTTACAACAGCTTAGAACACAAGCAAGAAAAGGAATTTGATGCTACACTGGAGGCAGGAACACTGAAAGCGAGCAGTTAAAGAATAAATCTGAAGATATTTTTTACTGCATTCTGATTATTTGATGTTAAATTGAACTCATGAATGAGCAGTCAATGTTCCTATTAAAGTGGCCAGTAAGTAAATACCGATATAAGATAATACTAGCTCTGCTCAGATCCGCAATATCTTCATATTGTTGGATCTTGTTGTTGATGTCAATCTAACAGCTCAATGATCTGTCATCTTTTTTCTTCCCAACATCACAGTGCACCTATAGAGGAAGGAAGTGGCTCTGACTCTTAACCACAGCCGCTCTTCCAGCTTCTTTTTAACGCGTCTCACGAGAGCACACTCTCAGCCCAGATGCATTGTGGGTCTGTAAACTCCTAGCAACGTTTAAACCCATAACATAGGAAGAGAGGAGTGAGAGAGTGTGTACATCTCGGGGGGGGTTTGGAGGCGAAATGCATTTAGAATGCATTTAGAAGCAGGCTGGGATGCAACGTAATGGGATTAACTGTCAACTGCATTTCCTATTCATTGTTCAAATCACTTTAATGGGACAAATCTTTGAAGAAATGACTGCATGATTACCGCTGTGAAGAGAAGAGTGTCTGAGGCTCCGCCCATCAGCTCAAATCATACACAAGGATAGCAACAAACAAACGAAAAATAATAGCTATTAAATTATTCACATCATGAGGTATGAGGTAGTGGAGGACAGTTAATTCACAGGAACATGTATGAATGAAAGTCATCTTAACAATGTTATTTAAGAAAAAAGTATAATCACTTATGTGAAGTTTTATGTTTGGAAATGTTTAGTTGACATTAATGGAAGGAGTCTCCAGTGTCGCCTGTGTCAGTTTTCCACCACGGTACAGGACAGAGGAGTTCAGGCTGCTCAGTTCCATGACAAGATCTTAGCTTAACGATTGTGGAAAAAAGAAATTTTACTCAATAAATGCTGTTATAACAGGAACTAATGTATTTTGTGTCTGTTCCACAACATTACTGTCAGGTGTGTTCATGGAAACAGAAACCAGACCTTAATAAAAATATAACTAAAAAATAATAAAATAACTAAACCATCAGACACATTAAAACACTAGGGGTACAACAAAACAAACAAACAAACAAACAAACAAATAAATAAAACAAACCAGAACAAAACCTAAACCAAAAAAACAGGACACAAAAAACATGTGACGAGAGACAAGGACAAAACAACAGGTATATGTAGGGGAGGTAATTCGATACACCTATGGAACAGGCGTGCACAGGTGGGCGGGGACTGGGTTGGATAAAGATTGGGCGGGGCAAACACACCTGAGAACACAGAACATAAACAGAAGCACATGACAAAAGAAGAACTGAGGGCATGAAGCCATTATTATCGTCACACATACATTACAGCACAGTGAAATTCTTTTCTTCACATATCCCAACTGAGGAAGTTGGAGGCAGAGCACAGAGGCAGCACCGAGGCAGCTGAACAAGAAGTGTTCAGCAGGAATCTTTTACTGGAGATCAGAACACACTGCAGTGGTACTGTAGTCATCGAGTCCAGTATGTTGCATTTCTAAAGGCCTTGAGTGGGCAGGATGTGAAGGTGTGACAATACAAAACCCTAGAGGTGACACTCTTAAACAAAGCATTGAACAGGAGACAGATCCCCGGAGTCGACCCCCAACTGTCAGCTAGTTCACAGTTCTTGATCACCATCTGATTTGATCACCATTTGGTGGTGAGAGCTGGGATATATAAATAATTAATTAAAGACCAATGTATGTTACAGTAGATTTTAGAATTACCTCAAAATATGTTTTTCTTACACCACCATGCCCTGTTGTGTTTTATTGCTTAAATAAAACATGGTAATGAACTAGATAAATAAGATATCAGTGTAGTAATTAAACTTTAGCTACATAACCTAACTAGCTAGCTACAGTGAGGAGACTCATTATACTACCACTGTCATCATAGCTGCATTGGAAATGGTATTTATAATAAATAAATAAAGTATTATTTGTGTTTCCCTCACAGGAACATTATTAGGAACTCGGGAACTTCACCTTTTCTAGTAACTCATTCTATCTTTAATATTAATATAATAATATTATCATACAGAAAAATGATGATTGGTCAAATCACACCTCCTGATGCTTAATTTTCACATCAACACTGATATTCAATAGAAACCATTACAATTTCAGCATCAGGCTTCTCCAGGTTTGTTGTGTGAATATACGTCAGTCTGTGTCATGTCTGTGTCTTTTAGCAATACGGGGCAGGAACCCATCCAGGAACTGTGAAGACCTTCTTGAGCAAAACAAACCTTGTTATAAGAAGTTATTAAAGTAGTTATGGAAATAGTCCATATATTCAGAGAGATGAGTCTGAATATATTTACTATATTAACTGAATAATAGTTCACTTAGTGGTTAGCACTGTTGCCTCACAGCAAGAAGGTTCTGGGTTCGAATCCCAGGTTTGATCAGGCACAGTCCAAAAACATGTACATTAGGCTGATTGGTAGTTCTAAATTGCCCATAGGATTGTGTGTGTGGTTGTCTGTCTATATGTGTGGCCCTGTGATGGACTGGTGACCTGTCCAGGGTGTACCCCTGCCTTTTGCCCAATGTGTGCTGGGATAGGCTCCAGCAGATCCCTGTGAACCTAATTAGGAATAAAGTGGGTATAGAAAATGGATGGATGGATGGATTTTGCTGAGTGACTTGCATCTCCAAGTAGAGTATTTTTTTAATTTAATACAATTTATTTTAACAATTAAATAAAATGCACCCATTTGTAGTAACAATAAAATGCATGCATGTATTTATTTATTTATTATTATTTATTTATTTATTTTTTGCTTTTTAATGAATAACTTTTTTGAAAGCAACAGCGTTTTAGTACAGAATTTGTGTTTTAGCACAAATATTTAGCTAGCATCCAAATATTTTTTTATTGTAATGTCAGTTGGACTGTGGCACCACAATCAATAGATAATTGAATAAACTAGTAAAACCAGCAAGCTACCAAACTGTGCTAGCGTTATCCAGCTACATAGTGAGCTAACATTAATGTCCTACACTAGCAGTAGTTATACAGTATAATAACAAGCAGCTATCTAAGTTTGCTTCCAGTCTAGCTAACAATAGATAAACAGTTTTAATCCAAACTAGCATTCCAAGCACACACTGTGGTGATGCCATATGAAATCTGGAACTAGCAAAATTTAGCATGTTCTTAGTTAAACCAGGACATGATGACTAACTCATTCTGCTTTACTGAAGCACCAGAGGTGAGCATACATCACAATTCCCACTAGAAAGCCAAGACCCTACACCAGGAAATCTCAGGAGTATGAAAAATGAGTTCTAGGTGTGTGTGTTTGTGTGTGTGTGTGTTTCCCGCTGCTAATTCTAATTCGTAGGTGAAACCTCTCTCTCAGGGGCCTACTGAAGCATATTGTCTCACTAGACTTGTGTTTTGTCAGGTAAATGGTGTGGAAAGTCATAAATAAGGATTAGTAATAAGGCATGTGTCCTTCTCCTTGAGGAACCTCATCGCCCCCTAGTGGAGCACAGCGTAAATGACTTTTTACCTCATCTTGTGCTTCTCATTAGAATTCATCTCATCCCATTAAAAAAATGATTTATTGAAGTATATTTATTTGTCTTCTTCAGTTTGAATATTTTATAAATAATATCACACGTGCTCAAGTTTGGTGTCTAAAAGCAGACTTCATTTTAGTTTCTTTTGTGTGAAATCTGACTGTTAAACACATCAGGCATTTAAACAAATGAGCCATAACAACAGCATTTTACAGCGAGTAAATAAAAATACACAACGATCATTTATAATACTATAACAATATGTTTTACTAAAATAACATGGATATACAGTATATTGGCAAAAGTTTTGGGACACCCCTCCAAATCATTGAATTCAGGTGTTGTTTTTCAGGGGTTGGGCTCGGCCCCTTAGTTCCAGTGAAAGGAACTCTTAATGCTTCAGCTTCATACCAAGACATTTTGGACAATTTCATGCTCTGAACTTTGTGGGAACAGTTTGGGGATGACCCCTTCCTGTTCCAACATGACTGCACACCAGTGACCAAAGCAAGGTCCATAAAGACATGGATGAGTGAGATGAGTCCTGACCTCAACCTGATAGAACACCTTTGGGATGAATTAGAGTGGAGACTGTGAGCCAGGTCAAAACTGGGACGTCTGCCTTTACATGCACATGAATTTAATAATATGGAGTTGGTCCACCCTTATCAGATATAACAGCTTCAACTCTTCTGGGAAGGCTTTCCACATGGTTTAGGAATGTGTTTATGGGAATTTTTGATCATTGCACTAGAAGTGCCTTTGTGAGGTCAGACACTGATGCTGGGCCAGAAAGGTCTGGCTCCCAGTCTTCGCTCTAATTCATCCCAAAGTTGTTCTACTGAGCTTGCTTTGGTCACTGGTGTACAGTCATGTTGGAACAGGAAGGGGTCATCCCCAAACTGTTCCCACAAAGTTGGGAGCATGAAATTGTCCAAAATGTCTTGGTATGAAGCTGAAGCATTAAGAGTTCCTTTCACTGGAACTAAGGGGCTGAGCCCAACCCCTGAAAAACAAGACCTGAACTCAATGATTTGGAGGGGTGTCCCAAAACTTTTGCCAATATAGTGTATATGCAGGTGTTGAGGTAATCATAAATGGTGATTAGCTTAACAATCGCCTTTCAGCCATTTCGTAATTTAACTGTGATTCCACAGATTTTCCACAAGAGGGCAGTGTTCACTAACGTTAAGGTGCAGCTTCACTAATTTTAATGCATGTTTGTTTAAAATGAATTACTGAATTATGAGAACATGTCACCCATGTACAGTATATCAAATAAAATACTTACATGCCATTAGAGTAAACAAATAAATGAGTGAATAAATGAATGAATGAATAAATAAAAAGGTTTGTTGAGATAAATTAGAAAAAGCTACCTTGACTTAAAAAATTCTATGGACCTATATTAGCACATTTGTTTGTCTTTAATAAATACTATGAAAGCGAACTAGCGTATAGATATTTAGCTAGTTGTTAGCTTGTTAATAGGTTGTTGGCTAGGAAGTGTTAGTACTTTCTTGACTAGCATATTTGTTAATTTTAGTAGTGATCTTGAGCAAGAAAAATAAAGTGAAGGCTACCTAGAACAATAAAGTATATAAACCAGATACTTAGGTGTTTAGGTGAAGAATTATTCATTGTTAAAGCTTTATTGACTAGCATGTTGTGTTTTCCAGCAATGTTAAATAACAAACAATGACAAAACGGTGTAAGAACTCTACATAGATAATTTTTGTACACTTTTAATTTCTAATGTTAGCTTTTTAGCTAGATAAGTAGCTAGGAGGACAGATTCTCTTGGACAGAAATCTTCTTGACTAGCGTGTCTGTTCATTTGTAGTGTTGATGTTAAACAAGAAAGCTGCTTTATTCATGTGGATATTTTTCAGACTTTTAATATTAGCTTGTTGGCTTGATATGTGTCTCGGTGAGCAGTTACTCTTTGCTAGACCTTTGCTAACCTACTTGACTAGCATGTTTGTTTATTCTTAATAGTAAGGTAAAAAACAAACAAACCCTACGAACCCTACCTAACTACTTAGGTTACAAACCATCACCCGACCTAACTCATTAAACATTAGTTAGTTAGCTAGCTTGGTGGATAGTTAGCTAGCAACGTTCGTGACTAGCATTTTCATTAATTGATATTTTTAGTAATGTTAACCTAAAGACTAACGATAAACTATCCAGTAAGCACTTTATCTGTATTAGCTTGTTAGCTAACTCACTTGTAACAGATCTATGACTAGAGCTGACAGTTTCGGGTTTTCTCCCAGAGTTATTTTATTACATGAGGCTCCTCAGTGGGGGGAAAAGCAAAAGTTCAAACACAAGCTGCTTGCTTTCTTTCAGAGGGAATCACAACCACACTTTGTAAAATTTACTGCACACATTCCCCAGGTTTCAGGCTTAACATTATCAGTGAGAATCAGTCTGCAAAGATCCAGATGTGTGTGTGTGTGTGTGAAATTCAAGACAGCTGGACATCCAATCATCGAGCACTGCCTTACTGAACACAACTTGTTATACAAATCGCTGGCCAGCTGTGTTCCTAATCGAACTTTAATACTTTCCAGTTTTGGACTGAAACAGAGAAACTATCATCAAAACAGCAACTGAGGGAAAACCTTTGGATGATTTTCATCGCTCCAGCAGACTTCCACAGACTTGTAGGATCAAGCTGTTCTGGTTTTGCGGTGGCTCAACACCTTATTAATGCACTTTATGTTGGGTTTTTTCCATTAATTTGTCATCTGTCTGTAGGCTGGAAGTCAGAAAACACCTCCTTTTGTTTAATGTTACATAATAAAAATCCTTATTCATTGATTTACGTGTTACTTTCTGTCGTTATTTATTTGGTTTACATTTGCAGTATAATTCTGTTAATTATGTCTAACAATACCTGTCTTCTCCAAATTGTTTTGCATTTTTAAAATCAAAAGAGTTAAAGATGTGGTATTAATAAATAATTATTTATTTATTTATTTAATTAATTAATTAATTATATATTGTTTGGATATTTGTTTGTTTGGGTATTTATTTATTTATTGTTTGGATATTATTTTAAATTTATATTATTATAATTTTATACTTTTCTGAAATTTACTTAACACAAAAGAATAAAAGATGTGGTATTAATAAATGATTGTTTATTTATTTATTTAATTATATATTGTTTGGATATTTATTTGTTGTTTGTTTGGGTATTTATTTATTTATTGTTTGGATATTTATTTATTTATTTAAAATTTATTTTATCGTAATTTTTTACTTTTCTGCAGTTTACCAACAATTATCACCTGTAATTTATTTAACACACATCTCAATATTCACACTAATGGACCATGATGCTAATTAATTTTTCTTTTATTTCATATTGCTATCAGTTTATAGTTTATAGAATTTAACGTTGTGTAAGTTAGTTCCTGTTATCACTTACGGTATGGCAGCTATAGAAAATCGTTCCCTTACATGGACAGTTGTAGAAAATTAATCAAAAAATTCCCAATCAGTCAGATTAATTCAACATGACTGTGGTGTAAGGAAGGTTAGTGGCTGGCAAGTTAGATTACGATACGTGAGAATCTAGTGGTGTCACATAAAATAATAATGTTTTGACATGTCCTTGATAAGAATATGAACTATTGACTCATGTCTGGTAATAAATGAGTCTTGTTTGACATTGACAAACAGTTGACAAAAGACTGTGTCACATAGTGTTGATTTATTTAATAACACACACACACACACACACACACACAGCTCCCACAGGTTCTCATCTGTCTGTCTCTTCCTCTCTGTCATCATCCCCAGGATGTGTAAACATCCTCTTGGATAAAACATGGCGCTCCAGAGCTCGCTAATTCCATAGCTCACAATTCCAGATGTCCGTATCGACCCGGTTCCACACCTGACGCACATGTAAATCTTTAAAGGAACACTTCATACAGGAATAAATTGTGCGTTTTATTCCCCTTAGCCCCAGTGTAATCGATCAGCCGTGACATGCTTGGTGTCTGCTGAAACTACCAAGCTAATGCAGCTAATAAAGTACAGGAAGCTTATTATAGCTACCATGTTTCACACTGTATAAACTGCATGCATCATAATCTCAAATGGCTGTGTGGAGTTTATTTACACTATTTAACACAATATAAAATTAAGAAGGAATATGTCTGTGGTAATAAATATTGTATCTTAGCCTTAAATCTTGAAGGCATCTTGGAGCTAGCGTGCTCCGGTTTGTAGGTAATGCTGAACCTCAGTCGCTTCAGTGACTTCTTGAAGTAACACTGTTTTATTTAATACTTTCTTTTGTTTCAGAGAAAAATAAGCTACACTACCAAGTTAGCTAGCATACTTCCAAGGCAGGGCTTTGTTATAATGCTAGACAGCTAGCTATATTAGATGCTTCATGGCAGGGGGCTGTAATCTAGCTAGAGTTAAAGCTAAACATCTTTAATAATCCTGCTAGTCCATTAAGCATGCTAAGCTTAACAAGCTAGCATTTAAAGCAAGTGTGAAGACCATGTTATACTTCTTCATTCAGTTTAAAAAGTGAATTATTGTGGTGTGAACATCTAAAAGTGAAAAGTTTATTTATGCTAGTTTGTCAGTAATGCTAATGATCAACACAGATGAATAGTTTTCTGTCTAGTTAGCAATAGTTAGCGCACACTGTTCTGTGTTGTTGTGGTCCTTCCCATGTGTAAAGGTTAAATGAAGCAATGACAATAAAATCCACTTGAATTAAAGGAGACGTCATGCTCTGAAGTACTGAAGTGTTTAATAAATAACAGCATGAACAACAACAATGACACAACATATGCTTGTTTTCTGGATGTATACTGTATATACACATACATATTTAATATTTTTGCCTGTATAAACTATATAAATATGTCATGCAGTCATCATAACTTAACAGACCAATAATTTACAGTGTGAGGTAGGGTAGGACAGGGGTAGGGTGTTGTAGATGGAGAAAAAAAAAAGGAGGGGAGGAGTCTGGTATGCTGAATTGGCAGTACGACGTTTGTCTGAGGAGTGGATGGGTGGGTGGTGGTTTGGACAAACAATCAAAACAAATCAGCACTTCTAGAGAAATATGTTGGTGAAATAGCTTTCTCTGGAAGCACAGAGACGATTTGATTTGCTTAGTTACTTTGTTGGATTCATTGATTCATCTAGTGAATCGGATCATGAATCGGTGCATTTGCAATTTGATTTGTCGATTCACTTCAGAAAAGAAATGAATGGAATGATTAATTAGTACTTCCACATTTCGGTCCGTTTGACAGACTTGTCAAACGAAACAAGCGAATTTCTACCATTCAAATGACTTGTTGTCTGCATCAACGAGCCAATACTACGTCAATTTGATTCAATGATTGTTGAATGAGTAGCAAACCGAATCGTGAATTAGTATCATCACGAACCGCTTCACTTGATTTACGTGTCGAGGAAACAAGCAAGTCAGATCATGAATCCCTACTTCCACAATTCAATCAACTGATTCACTCAGGAAACAGGGGAAAGGACTTGTGAATCAGTGCTTCCACGATTTTCGACTGACCACGCACACACAGGCGGCGTTGATTCGGATGAACCTCCAGGTGACCTGATTCTTGAAAGAGGTAAGCGCCCGGACATACGTGTGTGTGTTGGTGCAATAGGAGTTCCAGCGCTTGTTATCGATCCCACGGCACCCGGTTGTTCCTGCCTTCATCCCACGGTGGGTGGAGCCACGGTTTGTGACTCGGCACGTGGTTTCGTAAAACATCTGCTTCTTGACCACGTTGTTGATGCGAACATCAGGCAGCACCGTCACTTCGTTTCCCGCTAAGTCTGTAGCACGTGTCATGTTTCCCACCCAGTGATTTTCGCTATCGCAGGCCGAATATTCACCACGGTTCTGGAAGTCGCGCGCTCTCCGGCGTGTTCGCGGACTTCGAGGCTCGAAATGGCCATCGGAGGGCACTACGTCGCTGAAGAGCACACGAGGTGATAGGTAACGCCACTTGTTGAACAGTTTAGCGTCAACTGTGGGGATGAGGTCATCGTGGGTCGAGTCCTGGGTTCCTGCGTTCTGATTGGCTGGTTCCTGTGAGTGGGCGTTTCCCACCGTGTTGAGTGCAGCCTGGACGCTGATCAGGAAGAGCAGGACCGGCGTCGACGACCTCATGGGCACACGAGCTAGAGAGAAAGAATGACGTGTATGAGACAATGCAGCTCAAACATCTAACTTAAGCATAAGCAAACAGCTCAGGTATTGATATGATACATCTGTTTCACCTGTGAAATGTTTCTGGTTGAAGTGAACGTCTCGTGGGCTCCTAAAGCCAGTGTCCAGTGCTGGCTGAGCCCCGAGAGCCTGCCATCAGGACCGGCCTGTGTGTCTGCTTCTCTCTGTAACACACACACACATATTTATTGTACAAATCTTCCCCTGTCCATTTTCTCTTGGTTATGTGTATAGACTTCATGTGCCATATCTTAGAACACATAACCTAGGCCATATCCTAGAATACACACTAATGCCTAAAAAAAACATCCCTGTTACCAAGCAACCAACATCCTGACCACAGCTCACTAATCAAAGACAGAGTATATTTAGATTATCACAGCTACTGTTGAAGAAAATGCAGAAAATGTACACACAAAGGTTAGTACTAAGCATTTTCTCAAAGAATGATCTCTTGGCCCAATAAACAAGCAGATTTAAGCGAAATGTAGTTTTAACCTGTGTTATGACAGGCTAGCAGCCTCTAGTCTGCACTCTTTCATTTATTTTTGACATTTTGACGCACATCACTGACTTCAGTTAAACTATGAATTCCGGTATGTATTAGTTTGCTCTAGTAAATTGATGGTTAACTACTGAACCAATGGTTTGACATTTTTATAGATAAAGTGTGAAATAGAGTGGTCTTTCCAGTTGTCCGCCTAAAAAGACTGTACCTGTCCACCTGTCCATCCCATTATAGTCAGATGGCCACTAGAGGGCAGTAAAGATCTTTAAATGTTAGCAATCTCTCTCTCTCTCTCTCTCTCTCTCTCTCTCTTACACACGCACACACACATACACACACACAGTCTGTCTCAAATCCAACATTAGGTAGTATTATAAACAAATCAAAGTTTGCCATGATTTAAACGATGGGAATTCCTTCTCATTTCAGTGAGTCGAATCTTTCGGCTCAGCTTGCCAGTAAGAGTCGACTCTTTCATCTCCGAATGATTTATCTTACCAGCTTTCGAGGTCGCGATGTTTGTTGATTGCTTATTAATGTTTGGACATTTGTTCCTCACAAAATGTTGCACTACATTTAAATAAACAAAACAAAACTACTTTACAAAATATATTACAATATATTCGATATGCGCCTACATTAACGGACTCCCTACTACGCTGCCACATACACACACCCGAGACAGGCAAACACCTTAATATTCAGACTAATGAACAAAAATATCTTTAAAAAGAAAAGAAAATACGTATTTACTGATACACTGCGACAGAAATGAAAGGAAAAAACGCGACTCATATATGTACAAGTCGGCTCTTAGTGTTCATCTAAAAGAGCCGACTAAAAGAATCGATTCGTATCGAAGAATGCAAACGACTCTCTCTCTCTCTCTCTCTCTCTCTCTCTCCCCCCGTTCTGTCTCTGTCTCTCCACCCGTCTCTCTCTCTGGCTCTCTAAAAGAGCCGACTAAAAGAATCGATTTGTATCGAAGAATGCAAACGACTCTCTCTCTCTCTCTCCTCTCCCCCTGTTCCGTCTCTGTCTCTCTAAAAGAGCCGACTAAAAGAATCGATTCGTATCGAAGAATGCAAACGACTCTCTCTCTCTCTCTCCCCCTGTTCTGTCTCTGTCTCTCCACCCGTCTCTCTCTCTGGCTCTCTAAAAGAGCCGACTAAAAGAATCGATTTGTATCGAAGAATGCAAACGATTCTCTCTCTCTCTCTCTCTCTCTCTCTCTCTCTCTCTCCTCTCCCCCTGTTCCGTCTCTGTCTCTCTAAAAGAGCCGACTAAAAGAATCGATTCGTATCGAAGAATGCAAATGACTCTCTCTCTCTCTCTCCTCTCCCCCTATTCTGTCTCTCTGTCTCTCCACCTGTCTCTCTCTCTGTCTCTCTAAAAGAGCCGACTAAAAGAATCGATTCGTATCGAATAATGCAAACGACTCTCTCTCTCTCTCTCTCTCTCTCTCTCTCTCTCTTCTTTTGTTCCCTCTCCCTCTTTTTTCTCAGTCCATGCTGAGTGACAACAAATTTGAAATCATTCCAATAAAATCTTTTTAAATGTTATCTAAACATCGTGTCTCTCCCTTACAGTTATGTCTCTTTCTATGGCATGTGTGCTACTTGAAATAATCTTAACCTAAATTCAGTTTCTGACAAATTTTCTTTATTTCAGACCTTCACCGTTAGTACAAATTAGCCTAATTAGAGTACAATGTGTGTCATGCGGTTCCCTTTTTTCTATCGGTTGTATCTTTGGTGTAGAAAAAGTACAATGTGATTTGAGAAACCTAATATGGGCTTAAGAACCACTCTTGCAACTTTATAAAGCGTTTAAAGTACTACTTTACTTTTTATTGTAATACTTTCAAAGAACTGAAAAGATACACGAGAAAGGTACAAAAGGGTACGAACCCAGTGAGAAGGTGAGGTACAATGTAGTACCCTTTTTAATGACAGAGTAGACATTTGTCCAGCTTTTCAAACATTTTCAAACATATTCCTGCCCTCAAAGTTCAAAGCCGTAAACGATCTTTTTACAGGCATCTTTGTATTAGTTCTGTTTAGATGCATTTTGATGTATCATCTTCTGAATTATTGTACAGATATTAAACTAGCCATCTTGCATTTCTTGCAACTAGCATTGCTTGCTACATAATACGCATTACAGGTATCATAATATTTGGGAACAGACGATTATTTAGTACACTTCTATGCGGTTTGGGATGACTGTGTCTGGAGTAATCCAATTTGTCAGAAGAAGTAGTGAAAGCTTAATACATCAAAAAAAAAAAAATTCTCTCTAAGACTTTCTCTCCAAGTGTGGTTTTGGTGCAAGTGGTCACTTTCTTGTGGTGTTTCCCCTCCACATGCGGCACATGTGCTGTCCGTCCAAACACACACTCAGTTGATGGATGCAGGATGAAAACGCTGGGGGGGGGGTTCTGTATTTACATTACGACGAGTGCGAGTTGCACTTTAACGCTGAAATGTGCGCTCCATGCTCCCCTCTGTAAAAACACACCGGCTCACTCACAGAAGGTCAAAGTGGTTTAGCCAATCTTTCTGACAGCTTTTTTTTCAATGCACACTCCACACTACCCCTAAACACTACAGCCATCAATCATTGGACAAAAAACACAGCCAGAGATACACACTGGTACAGTTTGCTTATTGTTCTCCTCCATACCAACAGCCATGTGATTCATTTCTAAGAATTGGTTATGTTTTCGAAGAGGTACAACAAGATGATGTCATCAAAAAGCAACGAGTAAACACACACACAGTCTTGTAATTTTTCATCGTCTAAATCTAGACTAACAACCTAGTCTAATAAGCAACAGACTAAAATTTGACTTTTGACCCAATTTGACCAACAGACTAAAATTAGCTGTTAAAATAAACACTAATGCAAATTAACACTAGCATTAAATGAACTAACAATTAACAAAGACACACATATCCCTCAAACAACAGGTCACTCTTTGTGATGGTCATGTGATCTCAGAGGTTTAACCGTTTCCATTAATCTGTTAAATATTTGATACTATAGCATACACTACCAGTCAAAAGTTTGGACACACCTTTTAATTCAATGTTTTTTTGTTTAGGGATTTATTTTCTACATTCTAGAACAATACTGGAGATTTCAAAACTATGAAATAACACACATGGACTTCAGTAATCCATATGTAATGACAAAAAACAACAGTCAGTTGTTATTTTAAGACACGAAGGTCAGGTGTTCTGGAATAGTTCTTGCAAGAACAGTATTGTCAAGTGCATTTGCAAAACCCATCAAGCACCATGATGAAACTGGCTCACATGAAGACCATCCCAGGAAAGCAAGACCAAAACTGACCTCTGCTGCAGAGGGGAAGTTCATTTAGAGTTATACCAGCCTCAGAAATCACCAATTAAAAGCACCTCAGATTAGAGCCGTTATGAAGGCTTTACAGAGCATCAGTAGCAGACATATCTCAATATCAACTGTTCAAAGGACATTATTGTGAATTTTGGCCGCCTTCAGCATTGTTTTACAATGTAGAAAGAAATAAACATCAGGAAAGACCATGGAATTAGGTGGTGTATCCAAATTTGTATATATGTATATATGTATATTCATTTCATTGTCTGTACAGATCTATCGTTGGGTCACAGGGAGCCTGTGATCTCAGATGTCATCGGGCATCAATGCAGGACTCACCCTGGACGGAGTGCCAACCCATTGCAGGGCACACACACACTCATTCACTCATGCAATCACACACTACGGGCAATTTAGAGACTCCAATCAGCCTAGAAGCATGTCTTTGGACTGTGGGAGGACGTTATTGGTACTTCCATTTAATGACAATTAAAAAAATGAAGAGTATTGAAACTCTAGCCTTGAAAGATGTAAGCGCCCAGACATCCGTCCTTACTTAATAAAGAAAATGAAGTGCAAAATAAAAATAAAGACAGTTAAGCATCTGATATGAAGTGTCAGAATGTACCACTTTAACTGGGTGTGTCACATCAGTTGTAGAAAGTAAAATACTTGTACTTTTTACAATTACACTTGCTATAGTATTTATCTTAATAGAAGGATATGTATTTCACTGACATGAACTTGGTTTGGAGAAAATCTCAGTGAGGAGCAAGTGATTGATCAGCCCATTAAATTGAACTGAACATGAATGATTCCTTTCACATAACTGTATTTTGCAGTGAAATATCAGAAGGCAGCTGTGATGGTGGTGATATTCCGTATATAGGCCTTCCTGTGGTGTGAGGAGAGGTCTGCTATAATATAAACCTAGCTAAATCCCTTGGAAATGTTCATGTTCTGCATTTGAAACTCGGCCATGAGCTTAATTTTGGTTTTGGTGTAAGCCGAAAAGCGTGCTTCCTGGAGTTTCTTTATACGGCAGAAGAAAAAAAACCCAGACCTCGTTTCCCACAGTATACAATGGAAACTTTGCACATAAACATGTCCATTTGGATGAAATGTACTCCACAGTGTAGGGCCAAAAGTTTGTGGGCACTTGACCATCACACCCATATGTGGGCCTTTTCTATTCTGTTTGAAAAAAGCGACAGAGCTCGAAGCAAGTGTATATGACGATCGTATGCCGGAGTTACTGGACCTAGGAGACTTAAACAGTGTTCCAGCGTGACAGTGCCCCTGTGCACAAAGCACAGAGCTCCATGAAGACATGGTATGTGAAGGTTGAAGTGGAAGAACTGGAACACCGACTGAACCCCAGACGTCCTCACTCTTACAACATCAGTGTCTGATCTCACTAATGCTCTTGTACCTGAATGATCACTAATCCCCACAGTGACGCTTTAACATCTAATGGAAAGCCTTCACAGAAGAATGGGTGTAATGATCAGGTGACCAATCAGGATGTCAATCAATTAACTTTCATAACCCAGTAATGCAGATGTATTCAAATGATAAATAACCAAACATATTGTGCAATAAAATGTAAAATATATAAATGAAATGAAAAGAAGACAAACAAGAAAATATATCAAATGAATATTTGCATTTTTCTATTTATGCACTAATGTAAATGCTTGTTAAAAACTTACTTGTGTCTTTCTCTAAGCTGAAATGCAAGCATACTATTGCTATAATACATACCCAGGGTTGCCAGGGATATGATTTTTGCACACTTTGGGCTAGGAACAAGGTTGCTCATTTTAAAAAATGATGTGAAGGTGTCATGTGTTTTCAAGGAAGGTGAGGAAAACAACTTATGTTTTATATATATACAACTTCCCAGGATAACAATATATATATATATATATTTATATATATGTATATAATATATTTTGGGGCTAGTTTCAGGTATTTTTTTAGGTTTAGCTCGAGATTTTACCGAAACAAGTACTAACAGAGCATTTTCCTGTGCATGCTAGACTAAAGCAAAAAACTAGCTGGTGTTAGTAAAATAGCTAGCTGTGTTAGACGGCTAGTCTCTTATATAATAAGAGCCTCATCTGTTTATCTAATCTGAGAAGCATGTGAATGATTCTACATCAACAAATGTCACAGTGATTATACTGTAATAACATCATTAGCAGTAATAAAGCACAAGGTGATTATAGATATGAGGCTTAATAATGTTGTCACAAACGTAGCGTACACGCACTATGCAATTAGCCCACGGCATCCTGCGCTAATAGATCGCCAGCATCGGATAAATTAACGTCCTTCAGAAACTCAAACATCCTGCTACTGAGTGCTGCGTCTCACACACCGAGAGCAGCGTGTTAACTGATTGGGTGTTGGGTGTCGACATGCTGCTTTTGCCAAAGTACACATGCTCACCGTGTCGCTGACAGCAACGATAAGATTATGAAGTGGTGTTAAAGACTGATGGCTCATTTCTGTCATTAAGAAGAGAGACCCTGAGTGTATTAGTGATTCGAACAGTAATAAAAACTAATCAGTTTGCGTTTGAATTACATTAAATCAAACACTGTGCCTCTGGTTAGAAATTTGCAAGCTGAAATGTGATTAAGCGGTATAAAATAGCGTGCTTTTGCAGGATGCTTAACTAAAGGATCAAATCTTGTTAGCTGCATAATTCTCATGGCTCCAGTTCACAATAAACAAACAATTAGCAGACAGACACCAGGGATTTATTCTCTGACTCACTACACGTCAGGTAAACTTATAGAGTTTTACTGAAATTCAGAGGTGTACAGAGCTGTTATTTGTGCTCAATTCATTTCTAATTTGATGTTTAAGGGAAATATGGAAATATGGAAATTTGACACAAACAATATATTTACATTGTATGCAGTACAGTCCAAAAATTTGAGACCACAATGAATTTTTTGAATATTTTAATTCAAAATTAAAATATTGAAAAATTTATATAGATCAGGCATAACATTATGAGCACTGAGAGGTGAAGTGAATAAGACTGATGCTCTCCTCATCATGGCACCTGTTAGTGGGTGGGATATATTAGGCAGCAAGTGAACATTTTGTCCTCAAAGTTGATGTGTTAGAAGCAGTAAAAATGGACAAGCGTAAGGATTTGAGCGAATTTGAGAAGGGACAAATTGGCGGATGGCGGATAGACGACTGGATCAGAGCATCTCCAAAACTGCAGCTCTTGTGTGGTTGTATATATACAGCTCTTGCTCTTGTATATATACGGGTTATTTAATGTTCATGATGCTGCATGAATATTAGGTCCCTTTCTAGGTCCCTATTTCGATATGAAGCATATGTTCAGACATGCTGATGGATTTTATCTAAAATGGATTATCAGGTCTTGCACAAACTTGTGAAGTCCATGCTAACTCAAGTTACACTGTCATTAACTCTTTTATCCAGGGACCAAAAAACTGGAATTTTTTGTTGTTTCCATGTTGATGATTGAATTTCTCACTCCACACTGGTGGTTAATATGAAGCTCGTATGAAAGTAGACACTCAGAACTTTAAGAATTTGTAGTGTTTCAGAACTATTTCTGTTTATTCCTAGTCTACTAGGGGTAATATATTCATAAAAAAGTTCCAAAAAATAAAAACGGATATTTTTTTCCACACAAATGTTTCTATCCTCAAATGATGATATCAAACCCATTTCTGCTCTCTGAGATGCCCCAAGTGCTTCATAAACATCTAAAATTTATCTTCAACCACTAAAATTCTGTGTAAGGTTATCCAACAGAGGGAAAAACACACTGAAAGCTGAAAGCCAACAGAGTCCTGACTCATTTTATATCAGACTTGCAGCCTGAAAGAAAATCTTGCAGAAAATCATTCATTTATTTATACTGATTGTAAATGTCCCATAAGTCCATTACCTTCCTGCTGGCTTAAAGATGACAGTAATTTTACCTTAGTTGTCAATCATAAACTGTATTAAAATATTAAATGAGAAACAAATGCAAAATTGAAGCATTTTCACTGACGCTCTTAGACTGTATTATTTTTTTTAACTAAATTAAAATTACAGTCTGGAAACCTTCAGCGGTATTTAAAACTCCTCTTCTAACAGAAACCGTAAAATGCATTGTATAGAAAAACCACACATTTTTTATTTTAGATAAAATATACCCTTCTGAGCTATAACTAATTTATGATCCTTGCAAACTGTGAGGCTCAGCTTCTTTAAAATGCCATAAAAGATCAGCCTTAACTCGGAAAATATGTGGTTTTCTATTAATTTGCATTTGGTAGTAAACCAAACTGCAGAATATCCTGCCAGCTGCATAAATTTACAGTAATAATGTTTTGTGTTCCACGGTAAAACACATTTATTTAATGATCTGTTCTGTCGTATGCAGCTCAAAATATTAAAATATATATTCAAAAATATCCTTAATTCAAGGATTATCACATGCATAAATAATAAGAGTTACTTATTCAATTCAGTCTCTCTCTCTCTCTCTCTCTCTCTCTCTCTCTGTGGTCTATAAAATCCTCCTTGTGGTTATATTGAGGTCAAAGCCATTATTAATACCATGTGTTATTCTAAACACACGTTTCAGTCAATACACAGCGCTATTATTCCATAGCGATTATGGTGGCCTGAACATAACACACAGTGATTGATGACAAGTTAATATACGCTCAAATGTTAATGCAGATGGAGTCCAGAAATCACAGGGGGATCAAACAGTCATACCCCCATTACAGTGCGATCTGATGTGTGGTATGTGGCTTGCCACGCTCCCTTTCAGGTGATATTCAGGGATTTTATTTCCGTCTGGATCCGTCTCCTTCTCTTCACCCTCGAGAAAAATTCAGCCTGAAATACCTTGATAGCAAAATAACTCAAGCGTGGCCTGATAACGTCAGTCCTGCCCGGATGTACATCTGATTTTACAAGCAGATGTTGATTCTTGTATTGTAAAGCGTTTTGATGACTGAGTCCGTTAAATGGAAGATGGAAATAAAGTTAATCTAGCATGCGAGATCTAACAAGTTATTAAATGGGAGATTAAAATAATGCATATGGGTTTAAAGCTTTATATTCACATCAATTTCAAATTCTGTATCATCGAATTTATGCCTAAGTTTAAACTTCTAGGAAAATAGTGAGGAGTGAAACAAAAACATCATGAAGTATGATGCAAACAGGCACTGTAAATGACTTACAGTATCATTTTACAGAAAAATAGTTGTTCTTTCGGCTGCTCCCTGCTCGGGCCCGCCACAGTAGATCATTTGGTCCGCATGTTTTGATTTGGCATATGTTTTACGCTGGATGCTCTTCCTGACACAATCCTCCCATTCTATTTGGGCTTGGGACCAGCACCGAGAGTTAACTCTTCAGTGGTCGGGTTAGCTCCCTGCCTGGGAATCGAACCCGGGCCATGGCAATGAGAGCACAGGATCCTGTTGCTGGATTTTACAGGATTGTACTGTGGGTCATTAGGAAATTAGAGCAATGTGTTGCTTTACAGAAAAATACCAGAATGCATAGTGGAATATCTAACAGTTTAGACAGGGGGGAGAATGGTAAAAATGCTCCTTGTCTAGACCCTGAATTCACAGTGAATACAGTTTAGAAGCTTGTGTGTTCAAGTCCTAGTGCCGCCAAGCATCGGCCAAACGAGCTTATGTTTTATTTTATACTATTATTAAATCTACTAGTATTTTACTTACAAAATATTCAGTATACTACTGGAAAGTAATACAATGTAGTAATCCAAATACAGTAATACTGTAAAGAATTATCTTGAATAATCTGTAAAGCGATTATAGGACTTCACAGCTGAGCTGCAGAGTAATTAATGTAAATGTTACAGTAAATGTTTCACACTTGTGAGTTTGCAAAAAAATATGTGCAGGCAAATAAGTTTTCACAGAACAACGTCTTGTGACTGAGAGTAGCACACTAAAAATTTTAAAAGCACTCAAAAGGAGTAGTGGTAAAGGTTCAAACAGTGGAACAAAATGGAGGCAAGAATGCTTACATCTCACCACAAACTATGATGATGTATAGTTTAAAGCTGAAAGCTGGTGTTTATATTTGAAGTCAAACAGATGACCAGCATCCCAATTCTACCAGTAGACACTGATTTTGGTTGTACTTTGTACGGAATTATAATTGAAAACTATAAACAATAAATCCATCCTATATTCGTTTATAGCTCTGCATAAATCTAAAGAATAATCTGGAGAAAGTGTGCTAACTGGAGAAGAAATGAATAGACTCCTTTTTAGGAGATTCTATTAGGTACCATGATGGATGGGTTTCAACAAGAAAGTTAATTTCAGCTGCCAAGACCTTACATTTAAGGAATGAATAAAGGGAAAATGTTCTGCATTTCCTAAACATTACAGCCTAGGTTTACAGATCGCCTACCTACATTACTGTAAATCCTCACTAATTGTACACCTCGGCATCCCCTACAAGGATATGTTAGGATAATTACCTTTCAATTGGCCCAATTTGTCTGAAATAAACCCAACATCTGTGTACATTTGTCAATTTGTAGTTTTTCTGTTCATACTAAAATCTTCTAACAGGCACTCCAAAAGACATGGTGTCTAAAGACATGCAAATGCAATATACTCTAAATTTACTTTCTGAATCACTGGGGGATATGCCAGTATAAATAAATGAGAAAGATTTGGAAAACCTGCCCATGAAGGCTATAGTGTTGGACCATCTAAATCGCCTATGAAGTGGGGCCAAGAACATGCGGTACAAACAAGACCACCATGAGAAACTATAAAGTGGTGTATTTACCAACAACATTTCATGGTACCTCATGTGATGCCCAACAACATACAACCTTAAACTTATCCAGATTCCATGAACTGATTTTATTAATCCGCTTTAAACCGTAGTATGTGGTCTAGGTATTTGAGAATAGCAACAGAAGTGACTTTGGGTGAACAGTCCACATGCAATTGTGATGTTTTGTAGAATAAAGAAGTGAAGGGGGGGAGCATGTGGACCTGAATTGAATAGAGAACATTTGGTTTTCATTGGCAATTGGGCAACTGGGCCAAACTACAACTTGGATCTGATTTCTGTCCATTTGTACCTCAGGTTTGCTGCTACTTTAAAAAAGGAATAGTGTTGACAGTTGACTAAGTCGGTCTAAGTCGACTAAGGATAGTTGACTAATCTTTCAATGTATTGCTCCATCGCCTCTGAAGCCAGTCTTAACATCCATGAAGTTTCAATGCTAATTTCAATGACAGTTTTCTAAAAGTAAGATATCTCTGGATGCTAACAAAATCAGGCCCATGGTAAGGCAGAGAAATGACAATTCCAGAATACCCACAGCAACATAGACACCAAAAAAATGTAACTATAAGCAATGTTTCTTAGCAGTGTCACCAAGAATGTTGGGTCAGGAGCACATGTCTGATGGAAGGATTTCCAAGGACTAGTAGTGAAATTGATATAGGTCTATCCTAGTAAGGTCTATGAGCAACAATAAAAAAGAAGAACTCTTCTCTTTTTCATAAGTGATAGTCCATGACTGCAAATCTGGCATGCTCTATTTATTACATGTGTCTCCCCATACTCACACATACTAAATCATCTGGAGGTTTTATTAAAAGAAACTTGAAGGCACAAAACCAAAAGCTACCTTTTGGCAGATAAGTTACTTATTTTTCTTATTTTGTAAAGCAGCTTTTACTAGTTTACTATTTGCAAATGCCCCTGAGAATAAGTTATGTTCACTCTCCCAAGCAGACCAGGAAACTTTATACTGTAGCGCATCCTGGAAAAAATGGCTTCTTCATATAGATCAACTCTAGTGAGATGATGTTGTGAAGACTTAAGCATTACATAGATGCCCTTACAGCATTTATCAGATGCCCTTATCCAGAGCAATTACATTTCATTGATACAACTGAGCAATTTGAGGTTAAAGGCCTTGCTTGGGGGCTCAGCAGTGGCGACTTAGTGGTGCTGAGACTGAAGCTCACAAATGTCCGAGCGGAAACCCAGCACCTTAACCACTGAGCTGCAACTTCACCCACTTTCCTTCCAGGTCTTGTTGCTGAAGTATCAATGTCTTCTTATTTCATTATTCATTGAAGCAAGAGTTTATGACTTTGTGCTGATGCTTGCTATGTGATGCTATCTTGTTTGAGCCATTTTTTCTCTTTTCTTCAGCAAGAACAATCAAGAGAATGGTGTTATCGGACAATTGTAGCTTAGTTAGTAATGGCCCAAAATTTTACCACGCTAGTTTATGATTAATATGCATGTCAGACACATGTACATTTCTGTCATTTAGCAGACGCCCTTATTCAGAGTGAATTACATTTTTATATCATTTGATACAAGTGAGGGTTAAGGGCCTGGCTCAGGGGCCCAGCAGTGGCAGCTTGGTGGACCTGGGATTCACACTCACAACCTTCCAATCATTAGTCCGCCACCTTAACCACTAAGCTACCACATCCCCTGCACACTAGAGCCTTTACACCCTCACTGATGACTGAACTTATTGAACTGTCACTTCATTTTAAGACCTAGTCCATCCAAGACATCCTGCACTTCATTCAGCATATAAATGCTATTGAAGGTAAAAGACAAAGGTAGATGGTTGTAAAATAAAGAGTACAGATGAAGGAACTCCTTTGGTTAGGGATCACTCAGTATTTTGGAGCCTGTAGGCTAACTTTGATGTATGATGTAAAAGTCAGCTAAAGACATGCTGAATGACAGAATGATGGAGAGGACTTACTGGAGTGAATGATTTGCGATGAATTTCTCTTTGAAACTTAGATAGGATTTGCTGAATAACGATATGTTTGAACTTGCAGAATGGTTCGCTGAGTGACCGAATGAAAGGACCTAGCGAATACATAATCTCTAGGGGATTGTAATATGGTTTGCTGAAGGTCAAAGGTGAACTGCAACAACCATTCAGCAGTACAAGCTTTATCTAGATGTCTATTGATTTTGACAGCTTGTCAGCGTTATTCCTTGCCGTTCAGCAGAGTTAGGACGTGCTTTTAGAGCACTACTGAAGTTGAAAGCCTAGAGGTGACAGGTGTAAAATAAAGCGTAAAGGAGAAAGAAGAGCTTTCGTTTGTTTAGAGCTCACTTATAGCTTTCTGGAGCTGAGGTTATGGATTTGGATCAACGAATCGCTGAATGAGAACTTGCCAAATGATTTTGAGAAGATTTGGATGTTGTGCAGATGGATCAAGTTCATGCTCTGTGTTTTTGCAGCCTGGAAACTGATTAAGTTGCAAATAAACAACAAATGGTGAGCTAGTTAGTTATATTACTCGAATCGATGTAAATTGATAGAACTAATTAAGTATATTAATTCTTTATTCTTCATCCTCACATGATAAACTTTGTGAGCTTGAGATATATCCGTTCAGGTTTGTCAGTGTTTCTACATATTTACTTGTTCCTGATTCAGAAAAAAAACACAATAACAACAAAAAACATGCCCAGGTTTGTAGTGCAGCAGCCTTAAACTGTTCAGAAGATATGAATGTGCATGAAGGTGCATCCCACCACCGTGAAGTGGATTTGAATGGAACGCAAATGAGAACTTGATTTGTAAATATCGACAGGAAGTAGAGCTAATGTTCCTTCTCTTGTTTGTTGGATATGCGTGTCTGCCAGGCAACTATATTAAAAAAACAAAACAAAATAGCTCAGGCATGAATTCTGCTTTTCCCAGATGATTTTTCAATCTCTGTCCAGCATTCGTAGTATTCTGGAGCCATTAAGCAAACCTTAATTGGTGTTGCAAAACAAGATGCATGACATGTCAAATGACAAAAAAATAGAACTTGGCCAATGTCCTTCTGATAGATAAAATGGCAGAACTTGCTAAAATAATCTTGAAAGAACTTTCGTGGTGTGCTAGACAGAAACTGTAGCCATTGCAATAACAATTCAACAGCATCAGTAAATCTTTCTACATCTTTTTAATAAGCTCCTTGAGTCAGAATACAACAGAAACAGATACTTCCCACAGACAGACTTTTCCATAAACATCCAACCTGCTCCAAAAGTAGATCTAATCCAAAAATATGTATTTAACAAAATGGTGAGTGTTGTACAAAAAACACTACCGAAGTGAAACTAATGAATCATAACTTCTCCCAAAAGGTTAAGAAACAAAATCATAACAGCTTTTCTCAAACTCCCCACAGTCCTGTCTTTTGACCTGCTAATCATGACCTCCTTAACCATAACCACTGACCTTAAGCAGCTCCTACCGCTCAAAGACCAAAGACGAGCGTTAAAAATCGAGCAGCAGAAGAAAAAGAATAGCAAACAATCTAACAAGCTTGAGTCAGAAGCAATAATCAGATCAGACAAAATGTCAGGAAACAACAGAAACAGGAAATCGAGCAGATCAAGTTTGGAGCGGATATTTATATCCTAGGTAATGAGAAACAGGTCCTTCTAATCAGTCAGTATTGTGGAGAGAGAGAGAGAGAGAGAGATGGATGGGTGAATGAACGCTTTACTGAAATGCTATAGTGTGAAGGGATAGAAAATGAACCGAATGAACTATTGTAAATAACTCGAGGAAGCCCGGCATTAAGAGTGAAATTATACATCGTTATATATCATTATACAGGATTCTGAAAAGTAAATGTTCTCATGTTCTCAATTCTGTTGAGTTTCATTTGTATATTCTTTGTCACAATGCAGCTTTAGAGAAATCTGGATGTAGATGTAGATGTCAAACCGCCCTCTGTTCGATGTTGATGACTATATCAGTTCTAAAATCTGATTGGCTGAGCTGTTACCTAAGCCATCCTCAGTAATTTGTACATTTGTATTATTGTGCCAGGTTTTACATTTTAGACATTTAGTAATTTTGTTGCTTAGCAACCAAAGCATACTGTTAACCTACTGTTAATCCGTTTTGCAGCGTTTACAACATAATAAAAAACCACCGTTATACACCAGCTATCCACTCAGCTAAGCATGTGGCAGCAGCACAATGCAAACAATCACACTGAAACACGTAAAGAGTTAATGTTCGGATCAAACTTCAGAATGGTGGGAAAAGTGTGACCATGGTGGGTGGTACCAAATGTTCTGGTTTGAGTATTTCTAAAACAACTGATATCCTGGGATTTTCACACACAGCACCTCTGGAATAGTGAAAAAATCCTGTAAGCAGAGGGTCTGCAGACTGCAACACCTGGTTAATGAGAATCAGATAAGAATCAGATACCCAAATAAGCCCTCTTTACAACCTTGGTGAGCAGAAAAGCATCTCAGGACTCTCACCACACATCAAACCTTGAGATGGATGGGCTACAACAGCAGAAGATAACATCAGGTTCCTCTCCTGACAGCCAGGACCAGGAAACTGAGGCTATACTAAGCACAGTCTAACCCTAACTGGATAGCTGAAGACTGGATTTTTTCCAACTAATCTCAAGTGTCCTGCTTGAGTTTAAGTTTAAGCCTGTTTGGGTAATATGTCTTTCTTTTCTTCATTCACGTGAATGAAATGAATGAAGTGTGATGTGAATATTAACTGAAACTCTCAACAGACTGCATACAGAGCTAATGTGAGGCAGGAGAGACAATAAATAGTTCCTACAGTGAAACTCTGGTCAGTTTTGGGCTATTTCTGGAAATGTTTCAAGCTGATCTGTTTTTTTTTCTTCCAACATCATTGCTGCGAAATGTATTAAATTGAAAGATCTGCAATCATCACAACATAAAAACTGATGGCTAAATTTATTTTTACTATAAATCATTTTGTTTCTAAAAATGTAATTGGCTGAGCTGCACTCAAGAGGTCATGTGACCACATCACCATAACTGAATTCTGTATTAATGCACCAAGTTTAATGAACTTTACATGCAAGCCGTTGTTCTGTCCGCAGACTATGTTAATCTTTGTCCATTATGTTGCTTAGCAACCAAAGCTTACCTTACTTATTGCTAAAATTATTTATAATACATTAAAATCGAATTAAAGTCAACAAAACCTGCACAAAGAGACTTGAGAGACTTGTATTCATGTAAAGATTTCCAAATAAAAAGGCTTTACTGTGTTTAAAATAGAGATTTAAAGTGTCATATTTATATATAACAGGTGATTAAGTAGCAGCCGAACTCAATCTAAAAATGATCCAGGTGGGTGTGGCCTGATATTCTAATAAGCACACCTGACAGCCCACAATCTGTGACTAGACCCGCTATGCCGCTAGACCTGCTATACCACAGAACTAAAAATAACTCAAGCATTAAGCATCAGTATTGGTTAACCCTGCATGTATCGACTTATCCATTTACAGAGTTTACAATGCATCTGCCCCGCCCATTTTACAGCAGAAAGTGGAAAAACATTGTGCTGCAGTCGATGTAGATGTTAACGGGTCAAACAATCATGGAGATACTGTGCTGCAGACTGTGCTGCAAACTTTAACTTCATTAGAAAGTGGTCATGGGTTTAGCTTGTGGAAGCCAGGCTTCTCTGGCAGCTCTCTCAGTAAAGAAAGTGCACAGCCTGTGGAAAAGTTTAAAACAATCCATAAATCAAGTGCACTTGACTTCAAATGAATATCTGGCATGTTTGTGCATGCTTGGAGATAATAGATGTCACAGGCCATGTTAAAACACAGTTACCCTTCCTTTGCCCTTCCCGGATTTTCTTCCACGGTGTGCAGGTAGAACGTTAAAGACGTCGGCTGTGAGGCAGACCCGGGAACTGCAATATTAATGCTAACACTTCGTTGTTGTATGACTAACAAGTCTTTAAGTGATTGAAATTTTGACAACTGATGCATCTACACTATATTGCCAAAAGTATTCGCTCACCTGCCTTGACTCGCATATGAACTTAAGTGACATCCCATTCCTAATCCATAGGGTTCAATATGACGTCGGTCCACCCTTTGCAGCTATAACAGCTTCAACTCTTCTGGGAAGGCTGTCCACAAGGTTTAGGAGTGTGTTTATGGGAATTTTTGACCATTCTTCCAGAAGCTCATTTGTGAGGTCACACACTGATGTTGGACGAGAAGGCCTGGCTCTCAGTCTCCGCTCTAACTCATCCCAAAGGTGTTCTATCGGGTTGAGGTCAGGACTCTGTGCAGGCCAGTCAAGTTCATCCACACCAGACTCTGTCATCCATGTCTTTATGGACCTTGCTTTGTGCACTGGTGCACAGTCATGTTGGAAGAGGAAGGGGCCAGCTCCAAACTGTTCCCACAAAGCTGGGAGCATGGAATTGTCCAAAATGTCTTGGTATGCTGAAGCATTCAGAGTTCCTTTCACTGGAACTAAGGGACCAAGCCCAGCTCCTGAAAAACAACCCCACACCATAATCCCCCCTCCACCAAACTTTACACTTGGCACAATGCAGTCAGACAAGTACCATTCTCCTGGCAACCGCCAAACCCAGACTCGTCCATCAGATTGCCAGATGGAGAAGCGCGATTCGTCACTCCAGAGAACGCGTCTCCACTGCTCTAGAGTCCAGTGGCGGCGTGCTTTACACCACTGCATCCGACGCTTTACATTGCACTTGGTTATGTATGGCTTGGATGCAGCTGCTCGGCCATGGAAACCCATTCCATGAAGCTCTCTGCTACTGTTCTTGAGCTAATCTGAAGGCCACATGAAGTTTGGAGGTCTGTAGCGATTGACTCTGCGGAAAGTTGGCGACCTCTTCGCACTATGTGCCTCAGCATCCGCTGACCCCGCTCCGTCAGTTTACGTGGCCTACCACTTCGTGGCTGAGTTGCTGTCGTTCCCAAACACTTCCACGTTCTTATAATACAGCTGACAGTTGACTATGGAATATTTAGGAGCGAGGAAATTTCACGACTGGATTTGTTGCATAGGTGGCATCCTATCACAGTTCCACGCTGGAATTCACTGAGCTCCTGAGAGCGACCCATTCTTTCACAAATGTTTGTAAAAACAGTCTGCATGCCTAGGTGCTTGATTTTATACACCTGTGGCCATGGAAGTGATTGGAACACCTGATTCTGATTATTTGGATGGGTGAGCGAATACTTTTGGCAATATAGTGTATATCTCTCCATCGTACATGTTGTGCTCAAATCAGCAGCTGATGTTGCTTTCATGGCTGTCATAGTTGTGTTTTAGTCCAGCTCTGCGTTTAATTTTCACGCTGAAGCGGTGCTTCATAGCACAAACGATCACATTTTGTCCAAAAAGTGACTTTTTCTGTCTTATTTCTGACACCTCAACTTTCAAGAACATTAATATTTTTCACCACTTGATTTGAAAATGTATTTTTATTTATTTATTAATATTGCTATGGTTAAGTTCATGCAAAGGCCACGATGTGTCATGTTGAATAAACAGAGCAGTAAAAACAGGCGGTGAAATCTTTGCGTCATTTCTTCATCTCACACATAGAGTAACACAGTTTGTTGTATAGCTGCAGTACGTTTCATAGAGAAACATAGTCTGATAGACAAGTCTGATCTTTTGCTCTTGCACTATAGTTAAAATAAAATCTTTAAATGCAATGTCTCTGTTTTCACTTTCGGATGAACTCAAAACGCTAGACTGAGATATATGGGGAAAAAAGGAAATATATTTCAGTTCAGAAAAAGTGTGTAGTTTTTAGGCTCATTACAGAATGTCTTATTTATTTATTTATTTTATGTGCAGTGTTTTCCCCAAGCAATCATGCAAATGTGTGCATCACATATATTTCTATTATTCTATATATTTTTAATATTTTTTAAATAATCTTTTATATAATGGTTGTTAATGTGTATATTTAATTTTAGAAGGGAGTAAATATAAAATAAAGAATATAATACAATTTAATTATATCTACTTGAGTAAAAATACTGAAGTCTGCAGGAAATCATTCCGCTTGTTTTAAAAAATGGAAAAAATTAAAAATTTCTCACATGGTTAATTCATTTTAAAACAGAGAAGAACAACGCTATTTTAAAAATGATGACAATAATAACTTGTTTTATTCCAGCTTTTATTTAATAAAAGAGATAGAAAAGTAATATAAATAAGGTATAGTAATTATATAAAAAAGGACAGAATTTCATATGTTTTTGTTTGTGGATTATTTTTATACAGCATCATCTCTTCTCCCATGGTTCAGTGAAAATGTAGACCGAGACCAGTGAAGATTTCCTGGACGGTCAGCTGCTAAAATCGTTGAGATGTCTAACAGTGAAAGCAGATGGAGTATGGTGGACAGAGTTTATAGTTAGTTCTGTGATTCAGTCGTCCCTCATGTGTAATCAGTTTCACTCGGCACTAAAGCACTGTGTTTCTGCAATTTCATGACCTGTGCCTGAAAAAATAAACACAGTGAAACATTTCCGATTGTGACAATTGACAGAAATGAGCTCAGAGCCATGATAAGATTATGGGAATGTTAGCTTTTTTTTTTTTTTGTTTTGTTTTGACATTATCAAGCTGCTGCAATCATCAGCAATCACAGTGCAATGAACACTGCAAAAAAAAATTTCCAGAGCTGATATGATCCTGATTAGCTCAATCAGGCAACCAATCAAATCAATTTCTTATCCTAGAACCACCTGGGGAACCATCCTAGTGATTTGTGAACCATTCTGATTAGCCTAAAACAACACTGAAAACTCAGTAACTGCTCTGAGGATCATAGAACCACCCTAAGGACAATCTTAGGGTTACTAAAACTATTGTAAGGATTCTAGAACCACTCTGAGAATCTTAAAAAAAAAAAAAAACACGAGTGAACCACACTGAAACCTTAGAACAACATGGAGAAGTTTGAGAATTGCAAAGCGCAACCTAGAACTGCACTGAAGACCATACAATTACACTGAGGTTCTAATAACTGAACTGAGGAACCTAGATCTGCACAGAGGAGAATCCTCAAACTGCACCAAGGATCCTAGAACTGCAATGAGAATTATAAAACTGGCTTGAAGATCCTAAAAAGAAGCCTAGAACTGCAGTCAGGAACCAAGGATCACACTGGGAATCCTAGAGCTGTACCAAAAAAACACTGAGGTTCTGAAAAATGTACTAAGAAGCGTACAGCTGCTACTGTAGAAGCATCTTGAGAATCTTAGAATTGCACAGGAGAACGTAGAACTGCACTAAAGACCCTAAAATCACACTGAGGTTCCAAGAACTGCACTGAGAGACAGAGAACTGCTCCAAAGATCACACTGAGGATGCTAGAGCTGCACTGAATATGCTAGAACTAGACTGAGGATCCTAAACCAGCACTGAAGACCCTACAACCACATTCAGAATCCTAGAACTACACAGAGGATCATAAATCTCCGCTGAGGATCACACAACCAGATTGAGGATCCTAGAACCACACAGAGGATCTTAAACCTCCATTGAGGGTCCTGGAACTACATTGGTGGTCCTAAACCTCTGTTGATGGTTGATGACTCTACAAGCACATTGAAGAATCTAAAACTTCATTGAGGATCCTAGAACTACATTGATGATCCAAAACCACTACTGAGGATCCTAGAACTACACTGATGATCCTAAACCTCCACTGAGGATCTCACAACCACACTGAAGAATCTAAACCTCCATTGAGGATCCATTATGTGATTGTAATGCAACATTAAATAATCTAAAATGGCACAGAAGCTCTTAGAACACTGAGGATCTTGAAACCACACAGAGGATCCTAAACTTCCACTGAGGATCCTACAACCATGCTGACGATCCTAAACTTCCACTGAGGATCTTAGAACAGCATTGAGCATCCTAGAAGAGACAGAGAACTGCACCAAAGATCACACAGAGGATACTAGAACTGCACTGAAAGACCTAGAAATGCAATGAGGACTACACTGAGGATTTTAGAACAGCACTGAATATCCTAGAACTAGATTGAGGATCCTAAATCTTCATTGAGGATCCTACTAGCAAATTGCATTGCATTGAGAATCCTAGAATTGTACAGAGGCTCCTAGAATTACATTGAGGATCAAGAAACCACACTGGAGATCCTAGAACTACACTGAGGATCCTTTTTTAGCACAGAACGAATTTAAGATTCCAATATAAACTCAGCTGAAAACGCACAGTCCCGGCATGTTAAAGCGTCAGTATGTGTATGGAAATGTAATTATGTTTCTTCTTCCTCAGGAGTCCCATAGTAACTTAATGACCAGTGAACCTCAAAAATAATGGTGTAACGCCCTGCTAATATGAACTGTTCTACATGACCTGGAGAAGAGGTGCCATGACATATCAGTGCCAGGGTCTGCTGTGATAACACATGATCCTGTTCCACTGGCATCACATTAACATAAATCAGGATATAAGTGCAGGATAACAGTTTGTGGGAGTTTTATTCTTCCAGAACTTGTCCCTTGGCAGAAAGGATGACATGGTTATAAGTAATGGACATAAGTTTTTATGAGCAAAACCAGGATCAAAGATAAAGTAGTAGTATCTGACTAAACAGGTATTACTCTGTGTTCAGATCATATGGGATTGTATGTAGGCTGATAAAAGTGTAAAAGATCATGATACTTTCAATATATCAACCAGGATACTGAGTGTATAAATGGCAAAACTGTAGGCTGAGGCTAAAGTTTCTTGGTTTAAGTTCATTGGTTCATTCTTCAGGTATAGTTCCTGATGTTAAAGTTCTTGGGTTTAAGTTTGTTGGATTCAATTCCTCAGAAATAGTTCCTGATTTGAAGTTCCCCAGCTAAAATGTCAATGCTATATCTATACTTTTACTAAACCTGAAGTTCCTAGGATAAATTTCGTAGTTGTAAATTACTGGGTTAATGCTCCTCAATTAGGGCTGAAGTTCCCTGGTTGAAAATTCTCAGCTACAGTTCCTGAGCTGACGTTCCTGGGCTAAAGTTCCATGGCTGAATTTTCTCAGTTATAGTTCCTGATATCTGAGGTATAGATGACTGGGTTAAAGCTGCTCAACTAAAGGTCCTGGCTTAATGTTCTTGAGCTTAAGTTCCTGTGCTGAAATTCCTCAGCTATAGTTTCTAATCTACAACTCTAATTCAAATCTAATCTAAAATGTTAGACGGCTAAAGTTCTTGGCTTAAGTTTCTTAGCTGAAGGTTTTTATCTATACTTTCTGGTCTGAATTAGACTTTCCTAAGTTCCTTAATTGAATATCCTAGGCTAATGCTCTTAGGCGTAAGTTCCTTGAGTAAAATGTCTCAGCTATAGTTCCTGATCTGTATTTGGAGCTGTAAATTACTGGAGTTTAGTTCCTTGGTTAAAGTTCCTGGGCTAAAACCTCTTGACTAAATTTCCTAAAAACACTACTTTATGCTAATCATTACACGTTACACGATCATGTTTGTGATTGTTTGATCAAATTAAACTCGTACATAACAGCAGAAGTAGCGGGGGAGTAAAAGACCTTGAGCATTACACCACCGCATTTTCCAGATCGCTTTACGACCTTGACATTCAACCATGTTCTCATGACAGTCGAGTCGTTGTTCGGCTAAACGCCACTGCGCTTCACAACGATGAGTTTACCATCTTTCACCACTCCTGCTCACATCTGCTGCTTTGAAAACGACCTTCTACTGTCTGCACACTCTGTATTCAAACCTAAACAAATAATGGAGGTAATTTTTTTTCCAGCTGATCTGGAATAATGAAAAATACATCAAACTGTATATAAATGGTCTTATAAAACATAGGAAATGTGAGTAGCTACTAAATATTAAAAACTAGTAGCAAATTTAGAAACTAGTAGCAGCAGAGATAATACAGCATGGTTTGGACTACACACACACACACACACACACTATCTCTGACCTGACATAATTCCATCTGGCCCACACATGCTGCTCCAAAATGTATATTACTCACATGTGACACATTAAAGAGTTTATATAAGTGAAGGAAGTACTTGGAATTTTTTGGCCATTTTCAGTTGCCTGTTTAATTTAACTTTGATCATGTAGAAGGAGTTTAAAAATGATTAGCATCATGAAGTTCATACATTCATACTAACTAATTCAGATTGGATGTGATTGGCTTACGCAGATGATTCTTTTTCATTGAATTCACACATTTATTAATAGTTATAGGTTTTATTATGGTAGTGAGCTCTGTCCTTTTACCACACACACTGCTATTAATCCACACACTTATAATAACATACACACACTTTTATTAATATGCACACTATTAATCCACACGCTTCTGTTAATCCACACACTTCTATTAATCCACACACTTCTATTAATACACACACTTTAATTAATCCACACACCTCTATTAATCCACACACTTCTATTAATACACACACTTTAATTAATCCACACACCTCTATTAATACACACACTTTAATTAATCCACACACTTGTATTAATACACACACTTTAATTAATCCACACACCTCTATTAATCCACACACTTCTATTAATACACACACTTTAATTAATCCACACGCCTCTATTAATACACACACTTTAATTAATCCACACACCTCTATTAATCCACACACTTCTATTAATACACACACTTTAATTAATCCACACACCTCTATTAATCCACACACCTCTATTAATCCACACACTTTAATTAATCCACACACCTCTATTAATCCACACACCTCTATTAATCCACACACTTCTATTAATACACACACTTTAATTAATCCACACACCTCTATTAATCCACACACCTCTATTAATCCACACACTTTAATTAATCCACACACCTCTATTAATCCACACGCCTCTATTAATACACACACTTTAATTAATCCACACACCTCTATTAATCCACACACTTCTATTAATACACACACTTTAATTAATCCACACACCTCTATTAATCCACACACCTCTATTAATCCACACACTTTAATTAATCCACACGCCTCTATTAATACACACACTTTAATTAATCCACACACCTCTATTAATACACACACTTCTATTAATACACACACTTCTATTAATACACACACTTTAATTAATCCACACGCCTCTATTAATACACACACTTCTATTAATCCACACACCTCTATTAATACACACACTTCTATTAATACACACACTTTAATTAATCCACACACCTCTATTAATCCACACACTTCTATTAATACACACACTTTAATTAATCCACACGCCTCTATTAATACACACACTTTAATTAATCCACACGCCTCTATTAATCCACACACTTCTATTAATACACACACTTTAATTAATCCACACACCTCTATTAATCCACACACCTCTATTAATCCAAACGCTTCTATTAATACACACACTTCTATTAATACACACACTTTAATTAATCCACACACCTCTATTAATCCACACACTTCTATTAATACACACACTTTAATTAATCCACACGCCTCTATTAATACACACACTTTAATTAATCCACACGCCTCTATTAATCCACACACTTCTATTAATACACACACTTTAATTAATCCACACACCTCTATTAATCCACACACCTCTATTAATACACACACCTCTATTAATACACACACTTCAAATTAATACACACAGTTTAATTAATCCACACACCTCTATTAATCCACACGCTTCTATTAATACACACACTTTAATTAATCCACACGCCTCTATTAATACACACACCTCTATTAATCCACACGCTTCTATAAATCCACACACTTCTATTAGTGTACATACTTTTATTAATCCACACACTTCAAATTAATCCACACACCTCTATTAATACACACACCTCTATTAATCCACACGCTTCTATTAATCCACACACCTCTATTAATACACACACTTTAATTAGTGTACATACTTTTATTAATACGCACACTTTATTAATCCACACACTTCAAATTAATCCACACACCTCTATTAATCCACACACCTCTATTAATCCACACACTTCTATTAATCCACACACTTCTATTAATACACACACTTTAATTAATCCACACACCTCTATTAATCCACACACTTCTATTAATACACACACTTTAATTAATCCACACGCCTCTATTAATCCACACACTTCTATTAATACACACACTTTAATTAATCCACACGCCTCTATTAATACACACACTTTAATTAATCCACACGCCTCTATTAATCCACACACTTCTATTAATACACACACTTTAATTAATCCACACGCCTCTATTAATACACACGCCTCTATTAATACACACACTTTAATTAATCCACACACCTCTATTAATCCACACACCTCTATTAATACACACACTTCTATGAATCCACACACTTCTATTAATACACACACTTTAATTAATCCACACACCTCTATTAATACACACACTTCTATTAATACACACACTTTAATTAATCCACACACCTCTATTAATCCACACGCTTCTATGAATCCACACACTTCTATTAGTGTACATACTTTTATTAATACGCACACTTCAAATTAATCCACACACCTCTATTAATACACACACCTCTATTAATACACACACTTTAATTAATCCACACACCTCTATTAATCCACACACCTCTATTAATACACACACCTCTATTAATACACACACTTTAATTAATCCACACACCTCTATTAATCCACACACCTCTATTAATACACACACTTTAATTAATCCACACGCCTCTATTAATACACACACTTTAATTAATCCACACACCTCTATTAATCCACACACTTCTATTAATCCACACACTTCTATTAATACACACGCCTCTATTAATACACACACCTCTATTAATCCACACGCTTCTATAAATCCACACACTTCTATTAGTGTACATACTTTTATTAATCCACACACTTCAAATTAATCCACACACCTCTATTAATACACACACCTCTATTAATCCACACGCTTCTATTAATCCACACACCTCTATTAATACACACACCTCTATTAATCCACACACTTCTATTAATACACACACTTTAATTAATCCACACACCTCTATTAATCCACACACTTCTATTAATACACACACTTTAATTAATCCACACACCTCTATTAATCCACACACTTCTATTAATACACACACTTTAATTAATCCACACACCTCTATTAATACACACACCTCTATTAATCCACACACTTCTATTAGTGTACATACTTTTATTAACACACACACTTTATTAATCCACACACTTCAAATTAATCTACACACCTCTATTAATCCACACGCTTCTATTAATCCACACACTTCTATTAGTGTACACACTTCTGTTAATCCACAAACTTCTAATAATCCACACAGTTCTATTAATTCACACACCTCTATTAATCCACACACCTCTATTAATTCACACACCTCTATTAATACACACGCCTCTATTAATACACACACTTTAATTAATTCACACACCTCTATTAATACACACGCCTCTATTAATACACACACTTTAATTAATACACACGCCTCTATTAATCCACACACCTCTATTAATACACACGCCTCTATTAATCCACACACTTCTGTTAATCCACACACTTCTAATAATCCACACACTTCTAATAATCCGCATACTTCTATTAATCCACACGCTTCTATTAATCCACACACTTCTATTAATCCACACACTTCTAATAATCCACACACTTCTAATAATCCACACACTTCTAATAATCTGCATACTTCTATTAATCCACACGCTTCTATTAATCCACACACTTCTATTAATCCACACACTTCTAATAATCCACACACTTCTATTAGTGTACACACTTCTGTTAATCCACACACTTCTAATAATCCACACACTTCTGTTAATCCACATACTTCTAATAATCCACACACTTCTGTTAATCCACACACTTCTAATAATCCACACACTTCTATTAATCCACACACCTATTAGTGTACACACTTTTATTAATCCACACACTTCTAATAATCCACACACTTCTAATAATCCACACACTTCTATTAGTGTACACACTTCTGTTAATCCACACACTTCTAATAATCCACACACGTCTATTAATCCACACACCTATTAGTGTACACACTTTTATTAATCCACACACTTCTATTAATCCACACACTTCTAATAATCCACACACTTCTATTAATCCATACATTTCTAATAATCCACACACTTCTATTAATCCACACACTTTTATTAATCCACACACTTCTATTAGTGTACACACTTTTATTAATCCACACACTTCTATTAGTGTACACACTTCTATTAATCCACACACTTCTATTAATCCACACACTTCTAATAATCCACACACTTCTATTAGTGTACACACTTCTGTTAATCCACACACTTCTGTTAATCCACATACTTCTAATAATCCACACACTTCTGTTAATCCACACACTTCTAATAATCCACACACTTCTATTAATCCACACACCTATTAGTGTACACACTTTTATTAATCCACACACTTCTAATAATCCACACACTTCTAATAATCCACACACTTCTATTAGTGTACACACTTCTGTTAATCCACACACTTCTAATAATCCACACACTTCTATTAATCCACACACCTATTAGTGTACACACTTTTATTAATCCACACACTTCTATTAATCCACACACTTCTAATAATCCACACACTTCTATTAATCCATACATTTCTAATAATCCACACACTTCTATTAGTGTACACACTTTTATTAATCCACACACTTTTATTAATCCACACACTTCTATTAGTGTACACACTTTTATTAATCCACACACTTCTATTAGTGTACACACTTTTATTAATCCACACACTTCTATTAGTGTACACACTTTTATTAATCCACACACTTCTATTAGTGTACACACTTTTATTAATTCACACACTTCTACTAATCCACATACTTCTATTAGTGTACACACTTCTACTAATCCACATACTTCTATTAGTGTACACACTTTTATTAATCCACATACTTCTATTAGTGTACACACTTTTATTAATCCACATACTTCTATTAGTGTACACACTTCTACTAATCCACATACTTCTATTAGTGTACACACTTTTATTAATTCACACACTTCTATTAGTGTACACACTTTTATTAATCCACACACTTCTACTAATCCACATACTTCTATTAGTGTACACACTTCTACTAATCCACATACTTCTATTAGTGTACACACTTTTATTAATCCACACACTTCTATTAGTGTACACACTTTTATTAATCCACATACTTCTATTAGTGTACACACTTCTACTAATCCACATACTTCTATTAGTGTACACACTTTTATTAATTCACACACTTCTACTAATCCACATACTTCTATTAGTGTACACACTTTTATTAATCCACATACTTCTATTAGTGTACACACTTTTATTAATCCACATACTTCTATTAGTGTACACACTTCTACTAATCCACATACTTCTATTAGTGTACACACTTTTATTAATTCACACACTTCTATTAGTGTACACACTTTTATTAATCCACACACTTCTACTAATCCACATACTTCTATTAGTGTACACACTTCTACTAATCCACATACTTCTATTAGTGTACACACTTTTATTAATCCACATACTTCTATTAGTGTACACACTTTTATTAATCCACATACTTCTATTAGTGTACACACTTCTACTAATCCACATACTTCTATTAGTGTACACACTTTTATTAATTCACACACTTCTATTAGTGTACACACTTTTATTAATCCACACACTTCTACTAATCCACATACTTCTATTAGTGTACACACTTCTACTAATCCACATACTTCTATTAGTGTACACACTTTTATTAATCCACACACTTCTATTAGTGTACACACTTTTATTAATCCACATACTTCTATTAGTGTACACACTTCTACTAATCCACATACTTCTATTAGTGTACACACTTTTATTAATTCACACACTTCTACTAATCCACATACTTCTATTAGTGTACACACTTTTATTAATCCACATACTTCTATTAGTGTACACACTTTTATTAATCCACATACTTCTATTAGTGTACACACTTCTACTAATCCACATACTTCTATTAGTGTACACACTTTTATTAATTCACACACTTCTATTAGTGTACACACTTTTATTAATCCACACACTTCTACTAATCCACATACTTCTATTAGTGTACACACTTTTATTAATCCACACACCTCTATTAATCCACACTTCTATTAATCCACACACTTCTAATAATCCACACACTTCTATTAGTGTACACACTTCTATTAGTGTACACACTTCTATTAGTGTACATACTTCTATTAATCCACACACCTTTATTAATTCACACACTTCTACTAATCCACATACTTCTATTAATCTACACACCTCTATTAATCCACACACTTCTATTAATCCACACACTTCTATTAGTGTACACACTTCTGTTAATCTACACACTTCTATTAATCCACACTTCTAATAATCCACACACTTCTATTAATCCACACTTCTAATAATCCACACACTTTAATTAATCCACACACCTCTATTAATCCACACACCTTTATTAATCCACACACTTCTGTTAATCCACACACTTCTATTAATCCACACACCTTTATTAATTCACACACTTCTAATAATCTACACACTTCTATTAATCCACACACTTCTAATAATCCACACACCTTTATTAATTCACACTTCTAATAATCCACACACTTCTAATAATCCACACACTTCTATTAATCCACACACTTCTTATAATCCACACTTCTAATAATCCACACACCTTTATTAATTCACACACTTCTAATAATCCACACACTTCTATTAATCCACACTTCTAATAATCCACACACCTTTATTAAGCCACACACTTCTAATAATCCACACACTTCTATTAATCCACACTTCTAATAATCCACACACTTCTAATAATCCACACACTTCTATTAATCCACACTTCTAATAATCCACACACCTTTATTAATTCACACACTTCTAATAATCCACACACTTCTAATAATCCACACTTCTAATAATCCACACACTTCTAATAATCCACACACTTCTATTAATCCACACTTCTAATAATCCACACTTCTAATAATCCACACACTTCTAATAATCCACACACTTCTATTAATCCACACTTCTAATAATCCACACACCTTTATTAATTCACACACTTCTAATAATCCACACACTTCTATTAATCCACACTTCTAATAATCCACACACCTTTATTAATTCACACACTTCTAATAATCCACACACTTCTATTAATCCACACTTCTAATAATCCACACACTTCTGTTAATCCATACATTTCTATTAATCCACACACTTCTAATAATCCACACACTTCTGTTAATCCATACATTTCTAATAATCCACACACTTCTATTAATCCACACACTTCTAATAATCCACACACTTCTGTTAATCCATACATTTCTAATAATCCACACACTTCTATTAATCCACACACTTCTAATAATCCACACACTTCTGTTAATCCATACATTTCTAATAATCCACACACTTCTAATAATCCACACACTTCTAATAATCCACACACTTCTGTTAATCCACACACTTCTAATAATCCACACACTTCTGTTAATCCATACACTTCTGTTACCCCACACACATCCCAACACTCACATTTTACTTCACACACTTCACACACAGATGTTAGACATCTTCCAGCTTGGTAGGTGTCATGCAATAGCAGAGAACTAACTAGTGGGTGGAAACAGGCTATAACCAATTTGGAAAGTAAATGGGATAAAACCAAACAAAAACAGATGATTCCTTCATTTCAGCTGTGCAAACAATGCTAGACACATGCGCGCACACACACACACACACACACACTAGTCCACTAAAGTAAGTGTGTGTGTGCATGTGCACTTCCAGCACTGTTTGTGCAGCTGTAACACACCTGTGTGAACCATTATCTTTCAATCATCATGATAATCAATGCTTACAGCAATGAAATAAGATGAGTATAACCGCTAACAAAATATATTTATGATCCAGAGATACAGATATAAATTGTAGATTGCTGTTTAAAAAACATTGTGGTGGTAGTTTACACCTCTCTGCACGTGCTCAATAATACATACACACACATTTTAAATAAACAGGTCACAAACTGCTATAAAGGGTTTTAGTGTTCCACAGGCCTCGGGGCCTTTCGGTAATCACTTCTTAAATAAATAAGACGCTACTATAACAACACTGACACACACACACACACACACACACAGCTCGGGGTGAGTCAGTGAGTATAACAGGATTTTAAATGGATTAAGGACTTTGCAATCCATCATTAACTAATGGAAAGTGTGTAAGGATCTGTCCTACAATAATGCATCTTTTTGTGTTAAAAAATTATAACACTTTTATGTTACATGCTTGAAAATCGAGATAAGATTATCATTTAAAATATTAGAAAGGGAGAGGAAACATGAATATGGAACAAATGAGAAGGAAAACAAAGTTGAATGGGAATTTACAAGATATCGTTATCCTGTAGTTTTCTATTAAATCATAATGTTTTCTTTAAATATTGAACTTATTATGCCTTGATCCAAAAAACAACAAACCTTTCTTTAACCTTCTCCTCATGAAGACTACACCTGAAAACCCTGTAGGAACCCACGTGGATGATGGGAGAACATGAACAGACAGTAGAGCAGCTCATGGTGCTCAGGGCAGCTGAAGCAATAAGAGAAGTGATGCATTGTTAGAGGACAATATTTGTTTGATTAGATCCAGTAAAACTTTCCATCCATCAGCAACCCAGACATCTACATCTACTGATCTTCATTTATTAAGTCACTTATTATAAAAAAAAAAAACAACCCAAATGTTTTATATAAAAGAATGATTTGATCAAATGCTTCCATATGTCTTTTCTCTAAATCCTGTCCAAAAAGAACTGTTCAAGAACAGGCTGTGTGCAATTTCACAAAACTGAGATATATAACAATTATGACACAAGAAGTAGCAGAATTAACCTCCATGTGTGTCCAAACAAGTGAACCAATCCGGAAGGTCATGTTTCAAGGTCAATCGCCCTCGTTTTTATCTTTGTACTCAATGTCAACATATGAAATCCTAATAAAGCCAGTGCTGCTTTACTGTAGTCCAGATACCATTTGAAGTCCATTTGTGAATCAATATATGCAATTAGACGTGCACTTCCTGTAGGAAATACTGTGCTTGCAAATAGCTGAAAGTGATGGAGGGATAAAAGAAATAAATAAGTAAAGAAAGAAAGAAACAGAACGAGATGGATTAGAGGAGAGGCGTTTGCGTCACTGTGCTGTTTCAATGAGGAGAAGGTTGAGCAAAGTGGTGGATTTGCCAGCTGCTGTAAAAAATTATTATGATGTCATCATGGAGAGCTCATAGTTTTTAGAATTTCTGTCAGTTCTGTCAGTATTTGGAAAGAAAGTTGTTTCAATCTAAAATAAATAAAGCCTCTATTAAGCTTGTTGTAATGAATGTTATATACAAGTTTCACCAAATGACCAACCAAATCTCACGTACCTTTTTAAATCTTCTTAAGAACTTTATTAAATGCAAACAAACAGTGGGATAGAAGTCTTTACTCAAGTATATCATTTACATTTATGGTATTTAGCAGACGCCCTTATCCAGAGCGACTTATATTTTTCTCACTTAATATAACTAAGCAGTTGAGAGTTGAAGGCCTTACTCAGGGGCCCAGCAGTGGCAGCTTGATGGACCTGGGATATGGATATGGGATATCTCAACTTTAACCACTAAGCTCCCCCCCCCCCTTCAGAGGTGAAAATAAGCTCTATTTAAACACCTTAAAATGTAGCCACTCTTACTAAGTCACTGCTGATTCAACAGAAGGAGTAGTATATAACTTTCTGTAATTGAAATCTGTAATTAGTATATAGAAATCTGTCAAGCCCCCTCTCTGACTTCCTGTTTCAAAAGTTCATCAGTGAAGGAAATCAAATCATGGGCACTTTAAACACTTTTAGACAGCCTCGATTTTTCTGATTAAACACAGATGTACGCCATTTAACTACATAGATCCTCTGAAAATAAGGATTTTGGTTTATATTTTAGTTTATATATTTTATATTTTAGTTTATTGTCAATTACAAGTCACACCATACGGCTCTAATTCTGTTTAAGATGAGAAAGAAGTTCTATATTTTTCTAAATATACAGCTATACTTACAGCTTTATATTGCTAGTAAGATTGTTATTGCTAATTATGAAAGCATCATTTTAATCCAGTTACTGAAAGTGGTTGGAACGTTTCATGCTAAACAGAAATGACTTCACAGCTAAACCCAACATCTTTTAAAAACTCCCCAATCGCGCGTTTATTACATGCTACTCAAGAATTTAGTTTCTGCTCAAACCTAAGATAAACGTCAGGATACACAGTAGTAGACATGACGCTTTAATTATTCTAGCATGTGAACCTCATGCTAAATCATCATAACGTACATACAATGTCTTGCTAATGATAAAAAGAAAACAAGAAGAGGAAAAAAGTACTAAAAGTTAAGACAAATAAGATCTAATAAACACTAAGCAATGATGAGTCACTGATATTAAACTCCCAGGCTCATTTTATAACATATTCACACTATTTTCACACTTGCTAGCTCCTGAGCTAAGACACAAATACACCTGAACATAGCTAGCTCCTGTAGGCAGAAAGGGGGTTGAAATGAGTGAAATGCTAACTCTTGGGTACACACTCTGACTGCCAGGTAATGCTTGATGAATATATAACATTTTCTGCTCACTAGTTTCTTCTAGTTTTTTAGCTCTTGTTGTGAGGCGCATAATTAGCTGACTAACCGATGCTAGGTAGTGCTGCCTGTTATGCTAGCTGCTATTATATTAGCTATCTAAATGAAACTACTGGAGACTGTAGAAAGGAATATGAAAAGTAAAGAGACAGACAGACAGATAAAGGTGCATACATGTTCCTTAGTGGCGTGCTTCATGTTTTTGGGTTTTTATGTTTCTCATTTTCGTCATGTCGCCTATTTAGGGAGCCTCTTTTATACCACAGCGGATAAAACAGACTGAAATGAACAATTCTCTAGTTTATTAATCAGAAAGTAGTTTAGTGACAGTTTTCTATAAAACATGTTTCTGATGTCTGTAATTACTGACCTGAGATGAAATGTGGTATAGATATCACTGATATGCCCCCCATTTATTTATTTATTTGCTATTTCTCGTGTTGTATTATGTAACTATTCTCTATTTTAGTGCTATTTCTGTTATGATATATATTTAGTTTTATATGTGAAATTGTTCCTGTATGCAAAACTACTTGAAACTAGTTGAAGAGATCTTGTTTCTCAGTGGGATGTTATTAGCTAAATAATAAATAAATAAATAAATAAATAAATAAATAAATAAATAAATAAATAAATAAACAGAGACTTTAATTCAAATCTATAAGCATCATTTGAATTAATACATTTCTATAGTAACAATTTCCTTGGCATATGCTTCACCTAAATTTATTAACTTTGTGTAATTATGTGTTCAAAAAAAAAGTTATAAAGAAAACCCTCCGCCATTTAAATCCAGTAAATAATTTCACAAAGGAGAAATCAGAAATCTGAATATTAGAAGTTTTCTCATCCTTTCCCCTCACGATGTGGCGTTTTCTGCGAGGAGACAATTATTTAAGTATTATGGAAGGAGTCTCCAGTGTCAGTGCTTTGTCTTATTAAATTCAAGGATGAGAAAAAATAACTAGAGCAGTTGTAGCTGCTATAACATTAGTGATAACAGGAGCTACCTTGTTTCATGAACATTGAAATGTAGCTATAAATGGACAAAGCGGACAAAATGAATGAAGACTATAACAGTTGTCAAATTGCTCGGGTAAAAAAGCAATAAAACACTTTGATTTTTATTTTAAAAACCATTAACTTTGAGGAAACAATAATAATTCACATTACCCCCCCCCACCACATCGTTGATTATTTTCCCATAACCGCATGACCCTGTCATGTTTTATTCCTTAAATGTTAAATAATTGATGCGAAACCAAAGTCCTTTATCTTCTGACTTGTTGACGTGAGCCTACATTCACTAAACTGGATGTGAAGAGCAGTTTCTCGGCTCGCTGAAGATGAAATAAATGTGCAGCGGCTGAATGGAAGCGAGGATTTCTGAACATGTAACAGCATTCGTTCGAACGCCCGTGCAAAGCGGGAATTTATTCTGCATTCTATAAAAATGCACGTTTATTTAACAACATTATGACAAACGATCCTTTTTATGCCTGTTTCTGTCCCAGTTATTCTTCTCCCACACTGTAGAGAAAAAGTAGCAGGGATATAAAAATCCTGCTTTATTGAATCAGAGTCAGTTAAATGGTGCATGTCTGTTTGCAATTATCAAACCATAGCAAAGCAGAATCAATAAGAACCTCAGGAATACATGACAAAGGTACAGACACGGCCAAGTACAACAGGAAGTGCTCACTTGTGAAGTTGACTTTATTCTGGAGCTTAATCACCGTTACAGACGTCTCGGAAATTTCATACAAGAGTTTCAGGTGCCAAACTAAACTGGCCAGATGACCTGAATTGCAATGCGGGAAAAGGGAAAAAATGCCTGTTCAGGACTGTTCAGAGCTCACAAGTGCAATATTTGTTCTCTTTCTTTCTGTTCTGAGGTCTGGGGTGATGGCATCCACATATGCTAGTGATGGTGATTTATGGGAATCAAAATATTATAATAATGGACTACTCTCTCTCTCTCTCTCTCTCTCTCTCTTTCTCTCTCTCTTTTCAATCCTCTCTCTCTTTCACTTCCTTTGCTCTTTCTCTCTTTCTTCAGTTTCTCTCTCTCCCTCTCTCTCTCTCACTTTCTCTTTCTTTTTCTCACATTCCGTCTCTCTTTCTAACTTTCTTCTCTCTCTCTTTCTCTCTCTCTCTCTCTCTCTTTCATGAGTAAACATGTTGTGAGTAAACGTCTCCGGCTCAGTAGATTCTCAGTGACGTGAACTCTGACTCAGCTCGGACTCGCCAAGAAAAACAGGGTGAATCTCATCCTAAACACACGTCTGTGCTGCAAACCACACACACACACACACACACACACACACACACATCGCTGTGGAACTGCGCAACCAGCACCAAATACACAAACAAATTCCCTACTGCAGCTCTTGTTGCTAAGAAAGATCAGGAATTAACACAACAGCTGTTTATATCTAATCTACTACACGCTTCCTTTACAGGCTAGCTATATTAAATTTTTAGCACCTTTATTAAACCCAGAAGCAGAACCTTAGCTTAGCATGGCTTGGCTAATCAGCTTCATTTGTTTGCTTAATTTTTTTTGTTCTATGTAATTCGCACTTATTTCAGAAATGTTTAGAGACAAAGAGATGAGCATAAAATTAGCATGAGGTCAGATTAGCATGACTGTTAAACTGCAGCTTAATGTTTTTAAAGTTTATTTTTGCCTGAAGTAACTATCAGAAACTTCCAGAACATCAGCCACTGGATAGAAGTGGGTCCTTGTCTGCTTGATATTGTGTGTAGTGTTTATTTTACTTATTTTTTTGCATTTTTTGTTCCTTTAACAAATATTCACTATGTTAGTTAATAAAATATTGAACATTTGTTTAAAAAAAGTTTACTTAACCTGAGCTTTTTTAACATTAGCTAAAGTATCAGAAACTTCCAGAACATAAGTCGGTGTAAAACGTGTGTGCTTTTCTATTTAATATTGTGTATATGTTTGAAGACTTTGTGAGATTAGCGCGGTATTAGCATGCGTTCAGACGAACATATATCTTTTAGCTTCAATCAACCATCTGATATCCGGTGACAGACAAAAATTCCACAAAAAGCAATAAAAACATTAGCTACAGTAGCATCGCTAATCTGTAGATACAGTAATATTACTGAATGACGGACTGTTTGAACGTGAACTGGAAGCCAGGTGAATGAAGTGGACTGTAACTCCCCTGAGAGTGTGTGTGAGCGTCCCAGCTGCTCTCATTAGGCCTCATTACGTCTCATTACACAGCGGCGTGCTACGCTGCATGAGCACATATCTACAGAGAGAGACCTTTAACTCAGGTTCAATGGGAAACCCGAGAAGCCTCATGAATAATAACAACACACATCATTGTATAGGAGGAGAGGGCCACTGTCCATCTGTTTCCATACCTCAGATCAGTGTTACCCTGTATACCATTTTCCCTGCTTGCTTTTTTTCTTCCCTAATTCGATTCAGCAAGCTTTCTTGGCATGACCATATACATTTACAGTAGTGCCAAAGTAGACCTTCCTTCCTTTCTTTCTTTCTTTCTTTCTTTCTTTCTTTCTTTCTTTCTTTCTTTCTTTCTTTTTCGCTTTTGCCCCCCCCCCACCTTGTTCATATTTTGTGTTCATAACATTTGCATTCAAATAAAAAAAATTACCGATACAGAATTCAATCCAAAAACAGCTTGAAATCAACAAAATGATATTAAAACACTTATTATTTTTATTACATGCTCTAATGACCATGTAAGGGGATATGAATTGGCATAAAATGTCCACAGTGTTGCTCTATTTATCAGTATAACATGTTAACCCTTTGATGAAAATATTGGTTAAAAATCTCGATAAAAAGGTGGAGACATTTAACCGATAATTAGGCTGTTTTTGTTACACAAACCTGGCAACCCTGCACAAAACATCCTCTGTTAAAAGCTTTGTAAATCCCTCATTGCCAGAACTGTCTCAATTTCTTAAATAAAGATAAAACATCCTATTTCTCCAGCATTTTCTATTGTGCAACAGTCGCAGTGATGTTTATTCAGGGAAAGTTCCACGTATTCAGAGTTGAGTTACGCAGCTGGTTAAGTTGATTTGCTGTATCTGGTGTTCAAATTATCCCTGCATGTATTTTCTTTCTGAGGTTGCCAGTGTTTTCTTTAGTAGACTTTAGTAGACAGGGTTTATCAGCAGCATCTGCACCACAAGCATTTGCTTTCAAATCTGGTATAGAAAATGCAGACTAAGGAATAGTTTTACAATAATCACTACACAGTTTGGATTTATTTGGGCAATATGGCTTAATCCAGAAGATCCCACAACTCTGATATTTGCTCATGCACATAAATTGTATACGCAAGATACATAAAAAATGACTTTGCACAATGAACTCAACTCGTTTCTTATCCTGAATCAGAAATTGTTCTTTACTCATTAGACAGAAGAATCATGTGCGCTATGTATCACAGTACGCATTATAATGTGTTCATGGTGGATTGTTGAATCTGTGTTTCCGATCCACACGCAACATTTTTATGTTGTTAAACCTCTGGGAACACTGTTGCTAGGCAACATAAATAGAAGACTGGAGCTGGTTAGCCCAAATCTGTTCATTATTCTGGACAGATAATGTACACAATGTGGTACAGACTAAGGATATGAGCTTTTTCCTTGTTTGTGATGGTAGATCAGTAAGGAGAGTTGTGTCATGAACTCTACCAACAGGTACATCGTATGCCATAAAATCTGTACTGAGGAGATGGCATATAGCGTGGAAGAGGAGATAGATGGCATCGTCGGGTTTTATTGGAACAAAATGGGATTTTTCCTCCTCTATAAACCCCATGCTCGCTTGCTGAGAGTCCCCGTTATTCGTTACAGATGTTGGCTGTTAGTTGAGGCAGGATTTTATTTTCTCAGGCAACAAAACTATCAAAGCCAGCTATGGTTTTTCTCTCCAAAGAACATCTCGATGGTTATTTATTACATTTCAAATACGTAAGAGAGGCTGCTCAGGTTCTCAGGACTAAATTTTTTAATTTGACAAGTTGTCTTTAAAATGGAATAAATGCAGATCTTGGTGGTCTCCAGCTAACTGATCAAATCCAGACTCAAGTGTAACAAGCTGCTTGAGCTGTTTGGGTTTCTGTAATATGATGTAAAGTGAATTTGCATTTAGAGCATTTATATAGCTCCTTTATAGGGAGTACTAGATATTCTCTGTTTCTAGAAATACATAAATACATTGCATTTTAATTAAAATATATATATATAAATCATACTTAACAAATAAGTAATTTTTTTATGTTATAAAAATAAATTGAATAATTATATTTAATATTTAAAAAATTTTTTTTGAGATAATATATTATAAGACAAAATACTTAAATTTGGCTTTGCAAAGAAATGTGCAGATTTCTTCTGTTTTCTTCAAATATTCAATACAGAATCGTATACTATGAAAAAGAACACTACTTGTGTTAGCCAGTATGCATACATTGTATTATATAGACACATATTGTATGTATGCACACATGTTATATATATATTTATATTATAATAACTATAAATAAAAAATATAAATATAACAGTATAAATATATTATAATATAATATATTATAAATATAATATAAAAATATTCTAAATATTCTTAAAAATCCTCATTTATACAGTAACCAAATGATCTTATCTTAACCTTAATATATCCTTCACCAGGAATTCAGCAGTGTGTCCACAGTGTGTTTATTCTGCTTTCTAACACTAATCATGTTTAACTGTAAAGTTAAAATAAAAATTCCATTCCTATAAACAGATATACTGTATGCTTAGCAGCAAGTCTGAAGAGAACATTCGCCTGTGTTTTACTTTCTCTGGCAACTTAACTGTGAAATCCAGACTGATGTACAGTGTTTAGGGACACTTCTACCCGACTGTCATGTTGTATGATGCTAATTTATTACATTTAACTTCCATAAGACATCTGCTCAGTTTCTCAGGCTCTCAAGTCTACATAAATATCATCTGACAAATTGTATGTGGAATAAAACGGCAGGTCTTGGTTTGCAGCTCTGGATATAGTTCTGTCTTCAGTGAGATTATTTTCTCCCCCATTGGGCTACATTATTAAAGTCAGATATTAACATTCAGTTTAGCTGAATGAAATCAAACAGTCGGGAATTATATGAGCAGAGATCTGAAGATTAGAAAGAAATTGACATTTTTTTACAGGCAGAAAAGTGGGAGTTAAATGTAATAAAAGTCAATACGAGTGAAGCTTTTGCTGCACAGAGATCTAAGATTAATATCTTTATCCTTTACAGACGTTGGCTGGAGTTCATCAGTGTCTTGTGCGAACGTATTACATTCACACGCTTAACAGGGCTGCTCGGGTCTCATGCGGAAGACTCGGTAATAAAAAAGGCTCGTTTCGGGTTTGTGAAATAAAGCTCATGGGTTTTGATGTGTGGGCTTTAAGCATCCCTAACCTGTGTAGTTACACTTTATATTTCTAATAATGTTAATAACATTTTTTAGTATTTTTATGACATGGTTTCTCTCAAGGTTCCTCTACACACAATGCTGCTTTCAGAACAGTGTTAGTTCATTAATGTGGAACTTTCTCAGAGAGATGAAAGTATTAAAGTCAGATTTTGACATTACAGACATTTCTGACCATCATGTATTTTGGCAACTTTTAAAACATAAGAATTGCTTGGAGTCTAAATTGGTTTAGAAAATGATGTAACAAAAAAGTACTGAGATCAATTTTCAGAGCTTAAATATCCCAGCTATACATTATTATTATTATTATTATTATTATTATTATTATTATTATTATTATTATTATTATTATTATTATTATGTTTTTACCACAATTTCCTAATAGCAAGTATTATTTATTTAGGTTTTCTATTCATTTTTTCCTTTCCTTTACTTTTCTATTCTTTTTTTTTGTTAAATAATTTGATAATATTTATCACATAATCCCCCCCCCACACACATCATTTTTGCTGTCATGTTAGTCTTTGGTGTTTTGTGTGTATTCATATATATATATATGTATATATATATATATATACACATACTATTCTTGCATGAAGCATTAAAGACATTAAAGACTTTTTCACTGATTTCTTTTACTGCTTTTTCTTTGGTTTAGTTATTTTTACATTTTTACATTCAATTCTTGTATCTTTATTCCATTTTTATACAGATTACAAATTATATTATTTGCATTATATTGTTACAGTCATTATTATTATTATTATTATTATTATTATTATTATTATTAATAATAATAATAATAATAATAATAATAATAAACTGTATTTATTTACACATCATTTACTTCATATTGTTACATATTTTGAGCCACATGTGTAATGTATAATATGTACATACAGTATATATTTATTATTATTATTATTATTATTATTCAACCTTTAAATGAATGACTACAAAATGATTAGTTTCCTGTCTCAAAGCCACCTCTGATGAGACCCTGAGCTCATGCTGATGGGTTACATTTGGTTAGTAGATGATCCAAAGCCCCCCCCGGTGCTGATTTCCCCCGGCTGCTTGTCCGGTGTCATCCGGCTGACATGCTAACCCTCGACTCCGCCCAGCTCAAAACGCTAAGAGCGTGTAACGTGTTCCATGTCTGCAATGAAAGCGAGCCTCTCTGGTTGTGTAACACGATCAGCACATATAGAAGGAAAAAGAGAGAAAGACAGAAAAAGTGTGTGTGTGTGGGGGGGGGGTGGTAGTGGGAGAGGGGGGAAGGGGGTTAGGGAGGATTTGATGGTTGATGTTTCAGGGGGTCTCTCTTCCCATGAAAAAATAAAAAGTTTCAGAAGATCCCACTTTACCTTGGAAACCATCAAACCCCCCCCCCCCCCCCCCCCACACACACACACGTACTTAAACAGTGGAGGGAATTTGTCCCAGACCGCAGTTTATTCTTGTTTAAGCTGTGGAATTTTATTCCAATTAGATGAACAAACAGCACAGCTTTACACGCCTCCTTAACAACTCTAGAACTTTAGATCTCATTTTTAAACTCCAACATTTGCATTATAAATCAATCAACCTGACACACACACACACACACACACACTATTGTAGCCATATACTTCTGATATTATTATATTATTTTCTTTCTTGCATTTCAGGTCTTTCTGCTTCATGCACATAATGACAGACGTCTCGTTTTGCACGGACAGGTAGAGAAAGCAGCCAAAACACTGTCCAGACACACACACACACACACACACGCACAGAACCTCAGCGAGGAACAGATCAGCCGTCGTCCCTTACCTCAGATCTCTCAGATCTCTTCTCTTTTTCCTCTCTTGCAAGTTTTTAAAAAACTAAAACAAGTCCCAAAGTTGATAATAGTCCAGCTTGATTATTAATTTTTTTTTAAAATATTTATTCTTTTTATTTTATCCCAAACTCAGAATCCTCTTTTTTGTTGTGTGCTTCTTTCTTTCTTTCTTTCTTTCTTTCTGTCTTTCTTTCTTTCTTTCTTTCTTTTCCTATTCTATAATCAATAATCTGATTATCCAGGCTCGATTCTCTGTCTCTTTAGGAAAACTGATGGCTGCGAAAGTTGCACTCGTACATTTCTCCTCTCTGAACTTGCACAGAATGAGCCAGCAGGTCCTAATGCCTTCACTTCTCCTCCTCCTCCTCCCTTCTTCCCTTCTTCCCTCCCTCTGTTTCAGCTGCTCCTCCCCTCCCGCAGCTCATCATTTCACATTGATTGAACTCTGACAGAGTTTTATTTCGAAGCTCTACACACTCACCGATCGCCACACCGGGCTTTTTTGTTCCTCTCATCTCGGTTTCAGTTGAGTGTAGAAGAGAGGATGAAAATCAACAGACAGAAAGATGGAGTGGTGTCTGCGGTAGTTTTTAAAATTATTTTTATGCTCACATTTAGCGACAAACGTGAAGTGAACATAGATGCCTTAAGCACTAAATCACACACACACACACACACACACACACACACACACACATACACACACACACACACACTTATTCCTCAAGCAATTATCATGTGATTACATGTTTTCTTGAAGTATGTAAGGAATAAAACACTTGGGGGCGTGCTGTTCTAGGAAACCAACCAACAGCAGTTGTGATAAAGTGAAGCAACTACAATTACCACCATGAAGCTGATTATTTTCCTCTAACAGCATGTCCCCGAATGTTTTAGACCTCTTACACCACAGCGATTTCCCAGGTTTTAGATATTAAACACATTTTATCAATTTTCTTTTACGTTGAATGTTTTGGAGCATCTGTGACCAAACTTGTTCCTGTTATCACTTAAGTTACAGCCGTTACAAACCGTTTCCTCACCAGTCTATCATCCTTTTCTCACTTAAGGCAAAACACAAAGAGAAACCACAAGGTGTAAACGCCACTGTTTGACAAATTACTCCCCAAACCTATGATTTTTTTTAATTTTTACAAAGCTCTAACGCTGGAGACTCCTTCCATAAATGTTAAACATCCCAGAAAACTTCATATCAGCGAATACACATTTTATTTTGATGTGTTTCTGTGGTGCATCAGATGTTCTCTGTGATTCCAGATATGATTATGTATCTAAATCAGTGCATTAATATAAAGCTGTGCTTTGCAGGTGGTCATAGCTGCTGATGTAGGAAGTCTTCTGAGAATTCTACAGACTAATCAGAATTGGTTACATCAGACTTGGTTTCATTTGAAATAATGGTTGTTTTAAAGCTGTTTTAAAGTCGGCACTGAAGCTCCAGTGAAAAAGCTGAAACAATTGTAATAATAATAATAATAATAATAATAATAATAATAATAAAAATAACAAAACAACTTTATTTATTTATTTATTTATTTATTTATTTATTTATTAAACATATTTTTTCTTCAATGCAGAATATTACAGACATTTTAAGCTTGTCTAAAACGTCCCTTCAGATCACGGTACATTATACAGCCATAAGTTTATGGTATGCTGTAGTTTTTGTATGCAAAATTGTATGCTGTACTGCAACTAAGAGACTCAAACACTGCTCCAGCATAACAATGCCCCTGTGCACAAAGCACAGAGCTCTGTGAAGACATGGTGTGTGAAGGTTGGACTGGAAGAACTGGAGTGTTCTCCTTCAGTCCTGACCCTGACTCAACCCCACTGAACACCTTTAGGATGAGCTGGATCAATGACTGAACCCCAGACCTCCTTTCAACATCAGTGTCTGATCTCACTAAAGCTCATGTAGCTGATGTAACTCCAACATGTGGTGGAAAGCCTTCAGAGAATAGAATTGAAAAGTGAAGTGACATCCAAACACATATGGATGTGATGATCAGGTGTCCACATACTTCTGGACATATAGTGTATGTAATCAATGAGTTCCCTTCCATAAACTTTAACTATATTCTATAGACACTGTATTGCTTCTGACTCAAAGAACCACCTTTTGTTCTGAGGATGTGATTTTTGTGATTATTATTTGATCACAAAAGCTGCAAAAAAAGTTTAATATCTTTAATATATGCAGAAAATATCATTAGGCCTGTCAAAAGCAAGACTGTAGATGGTCTTCTGCTACTGTTACTGCTACTCTTACAACATTGCAGCTCTTACACAAGAAACTTCCTCACACTAGACAGTGAAAGCCCATTGATTAAAATCCTCTGGTTGGGTTCAAGGCTCCTAATGGCTGTAGCATTTTCATCCAGCCTTTGAATATTTGATCGGCTCTGTTTCTAATCATCAATTACTAAATGCAGGATTACTAAACATCTCTGGCATCTCTGAATATTTCATCGACTGTGTTCCAAAATCAAAAGCTGGCTTTAAGTTCTTGTACATGACTCCTTTCATCATGGGATTCCGCTGATGATGTCTGATACCCCGGTGCTGTTTATAAAGAATCAGACCCATTCCATATCATGATCGTCTTACTTCTGTGCTGCACTGTGTGTCTGTGTGTGTGTGTGTGTTTGTGTGTGGATTTAATGTGCAACCCTTATTTCTTGGTGTCAGGTAATTGTTAAGGATACGGATGTGAGAGCAAATTTTGTTTATTTTGTGAGCAAAGTGTACAAAGACAGAGAGGTTAAAGTTGTCTTTATTTGTCACATCTACATTACTGCACAGTCAAATTCTTTCGTCGCATATCCCATCCTTAATTGTTGGGGTCAGAGGACATGGTCAGCCATAATGCAGCGCCCTTGGAGTAGGGTGGGTTAGGGGCTTTTCTCAAGGGCCCAACAGTGGCAGCTTGGCAGTGAACCCAGATCTTCTGGTCAACAACCAAGAGCCTTAACCACTCGAGCTTCTACCACCACCAGTTGTGGAATTGTGAGGTTTGGCGAGAATGAGGTGTGATCCTGATAACAGAAGACAAAAAAATCTAGACACGTGTGTGAGTGTTGTAAATTGTACAAGGTGTGACTTAAGTGCTAGAGCTAATTAACGTAAACATGAACCTGGTGCAAAGCAGACACATGACATGAGGATGCAGTAACTCAGTTGCTCAGATGTTGACTCAGAGTTCCACTTGGGCCCGTGAGCAAGACCCTTAACCCTGAAGTGTTCAGTTGTGTAACTGATCTGATTTGTCTAAATGCTTGTGGTGTACATTTCAGGCACACAGAAGTATCTCTGTGCTTCTTTTTTAGCAGAGGAGCGTAGCTTAGTGTGAGCTGTAGAACCAGAGATGATTGCTTGTTTGATTGTTCCTCCTGCTTCTCTCAGGTCTTTTTTTGTGACTGCTGACTTTCTCTCTTAAATTCTTCATCATTAGTCGAAGAGCTTGTTCTGAAATGTGGTATGGAAACCTGTCTGGGGAAGACTTTGGTGATTTTAACACTTTTTACCAGTACCGGTGTCGAGTTCTGGTGATGGAATGGAAATGCCTTATGGGATGTTTTTAATCAGTTTAAAGAAATGAATTATTTTATTGCTTTATGTTGGCTTTCAGTGTGTTTTAAACGTGCGTTTTTCCCTCTGTTGGATAACCATACACAGAATCTTAATGGTTGAAGATCAATTTCTGCTGTTTATGAACAAGCACTTCTCAGAGAGCCTAAATGGTTTTGGTATCAACATTTGCGTGAAAAATATAACATACAAAATGTAACATTTTTTAAAAAATGGCACCAGACGAAATTTGTCTGAGAATATTTCTTTTTCCACTATTTTTATATCTAGAAATTTATTAATAAAAATTTACAGCATGTACATATTTTTTTTCCTATTTTCCCTATACCCCATTGATTAAACATATTATTTATGCTTGTGAAAATATACATTTTTGTTTATGTTTATAACTACAAAGTCATAAGTCAGATATTTAAAGTGAATATATGCACTAAAACTATATTATTATAAAAAATGAAATTGATAAATGAAATTTTCCCGTATTTCACTACACCGTCTCGTTATATTTTGTCCATCGGTGTAGAGTTTGTACTTATCCCCTACACCGGATGTCATGGGACTGAGGATTATTGTGCGGTTGCATTTAATCCCTTGTCTTCAGTGTGTTAGCTTTAATGTACTGATCTATAGAGTGCTGTCGCACCACACCCAGCGCTAAACACTGAACACACACTGCTCACGTTACACAACACAACAAAACCTCTCTGCGCCTACTTTACATTTCTGACTGCTGTTTTTTTTAAGGAAAGAGAGAACAGGATTTGGAGATATACCTCATTACGAGATATCAAATGGTTCAGGAGTGACTAAAAGACCAACAAGTTTTTCTTTCAGTCCAGTACAAAAATTCTATGACTTGAATGCTCACTGGACAAGTCGTTTTTTTTCATGTTTAGAAATAATTTAATTTAATGGCATTTAAATAGGAACTGCAATGAAACAGGAAGTATTCGATTCACCTGTATGCACACTGTGTGTCTGTGGGGGGTGTGTGAGGGGTGGATGGTGGCTGTGGGAAGGGGGGCGGGGGGTTGTGAATGTGCTTATGATGCCCTACGATGGAGTGGCAGCATTCCCGGGATAGACTGTGACTATGACAGGATAAAGTTTTATTACTGCCACACATACAATACAGAAGAGTGGAGTGCTTTATCTCAGCTGAAGAAGTCAGCCACCCTCAAGCAAAGACAGTTAAGGGCTCCCTTGAGTCCCTTGAACTCTGACCTTCTGATCAACAACCCAGAGCCTTAACCACTTGACCCACCACTGCTTTAGTGGTTAAGATGAATAATCTGAATATTGTGAATATCTTTGTGTAATATTCATTATATTCTCCTCATTGGATCAGTTTCCAGAACTTCCCAGCACTGGTAGACTTCCACAGAGATGTCAGAAATCTCAGGATGACAGACTAATTGTAATTTCATTTCAAGTTAATGTGATAAATAATGATGTTTCTGATAAAATTGATGATGAAAACTGTTGAGAAGGCTTTAATTATGCAATTTTTTTAGTTTGACTGTTCTCTAACCACTTCTTATATAAACATCACCACGTCCTGTCTCTGAGTTAGAGTTGTGGTTAGACATGAGGAAATTGATATGTGTTACTGCCGAGTTGCCAGATTTTCCTGGCAAAATCCTCCCAATTTCTAAGCCATATTAAAACACACATCGTTTCCCTTAAGAGTTTCCCCAGAGGTCTTAATTTGATCTCATATTATTATGCATTGTCAGAATTCACCACCCGAATTGTGTGATACACCTGGCAACACATTGAATAGTGAAATACGTAGTGAATACACACTAGAAAGGCATAGCGCAAATCACCACCGCAAATCACCCAAAGTTTATTGTACTGAACACAATGCACACTCAGCCTCACTTCTAAAGCCTTTATTTATACCGACTTTCTGTTAGCTCCTCCCTCAAAGACACGTGTATGTGCGAGAGAAGAATGCTTTATGCAGTATCACCTGCATGCTGACTTCATTTCTAAATTTTCACACAGATTTGTATCAATTTCTTAATTAACTGCCTCAGGTAATACAGTGGAACCTTGGCATACGAATTTAATTCGTTCTGGAGACGAGTTCTTAAGGCGAAAATTTGTATTGAGAAACAAGTTTTCCCATCAGAAATGCAGATAATCCGTTCCAGCCGCCCAAAAATATGACCAATATTCCCAATATGAAGCGTATGGAAACTGTATGGGTGCTTACAAAGAACTGACCTAAGCCAAGCATTCCATGTCAAGGCTCCTCACAGGAAGTCGTGCCACCAAGTTTGGGCTAAAAATAGAACAGATCACCCACGCCATCAATCTGTCAACAAAAAAACGCCCGAAAAATCACCTAGCTTTTGAAAGCATGCTGAAGGCAATGTTGGTATCGTGGGTTGACTCTTTTGAAACAGCTTTCACTGACGGTTGGCTTCGCTTGGCTTTCCACTGACGCAAACAAGTTTTGAACGCCTCCTGGATGTACGTGCAACTTCGTTCATTCGTGTGCCAATGCAAATTTCAATTCTTAAGGCGAAATTACATAAGGGAAGGCATTTGTATGCTGAGGTTCCACTGTATTACTACTGTTAATAATCCTTTAGACATGACTCAAATACAGTAGAGGCAATACAAATTTTCGCCTTAAGAACTTGCCTCCAGAATGAAATAAATTTATATGCTGAGGTTCCACTGTACACTTAATAAAAAATTCTTGACTTCCAACTGTAGCACCTCTGAGGTTTCTGAAGGTCAGGCATCTTCAGAATGTATTTTATAATGCCATTTGTTTCTACTCAGAATTCAGAGAAATGTCCTGGTACTTGACCACATTTGCACAACTACGTATCACACACCCTTCGCACCAGAGAGCGGTCTCTACAAACAAGACATCCTTACTATGCTAAAATATCTGAAAATATGCCGCTCATGCATAAGATGTGCACAAGAACGTTCTGCTAAATTTGTTAGTGCAAAAATATCAAGCTCCTACACTTTTACTTTATAATAACCTTATGCCACATGGTGCTCGGGGACGGATAGAGGTTGTGGATGCAAGTGCAGGTGGGTTTTTCTTTATTTAAACAAAAAATTAAACCAAAAAACAAGACCATAGGCAGATCAGGTGCAAAACATGCTCTGAAAACAAAATGTGGCATTTTCGATCTCCTCTCAAATATTCTGATGAACGTTTATCAGCTTTAAATCAACCTCATGCAAAAGCCGTGTAAATTAGGCTTGTTTTAAATCAATTCTATTTCAATTTTCTTTTCAAAATTCCTTAAAGTCTGTGATAAGATCTCCTACTGATCCCTGACCATCAAACTATAACACACCTACGCAGTCTGTTTGGTGCGTCTTCACCCGGTGTGTGGGCCATCTCAGAGCAACACATTCCTGTGATGGCAGCAAAATCAGAAACCATTGATCTTCACTGAGGTTACACATGCTAACTCTCTCTGTAAAGGAGACAGACCATTATTTCCTGTTCCAGCTGGCTGATATTTATTTAGATACTCATGTTTGAATAAGAGTGGCCATGCCAGAGCTAAGTGGATGAAGGATTTTCAATAGAATGGCTTTGATAGTAGAATCTCGTGTTTTCCTGTTTGCGCTAATCCATGTGTGTATTTGTGCTCATTGAGGGAAAGTGGTTGGACAGGTTGTCATGTATAATAATGGGCATGTCTGCTTGGCCTGATTTCACCCTATTATTCTTGCTTAATGTTGACGTTATGCTTGACATCCTAAATGGCCCACATGATTCTGGCCACTGTATCAACTTACAATAAATATAGTTAATATTTACTAAGAAAATGCTGTTTTTGTTTAAATTCATGGCAGATGCCCTTATACAGAGTTACTGACATTTTATACAATTGAGCAATAAAGGGTTGAGAGCCTTGCTCAAGGGCCCAGCTGTGGCAGCTTGGTGGACCTGGGATTAGAGCTTACAACCTTCCAATGTCTAATGCCATAACCACTATGCTACCACGTTCCCCCATAAATAAATTATGAACTGCTTTGAGAAGTGTTTATCAATTAGCTGTTGCACAGTCTTAAATTTCTTAAATGAATGGCTAATTCATGTTATATTTAAATTCACAAATTCAGACAGGCTAGGTATATTATCAGAGACATACATTTTCTTTTTTGTCAGCTTGAACCAGTCACATAGCTAGTCCCCAGGTTGGGGTGTCTGGGGACACACGGCAAGGAGTAGGGGGTAATGTCACATTCCAGTCCAGTCCTACTTTTGACTCCAGCACTCTTATATGCTGGCTAACTAACCACGAGTCCAGTCAGTTATCTTACCTGTTATTTACTAGCTTTGTATATATAATACTTGTTAGTTTATTACTAAATCTTTTTTTTTTCTTGCTATATGTCCGTTGTACAAATCTAAGCTTTCCATTATGTTTGTTTGTTTTTGCCTGTTTCCTTGTTATACTGTATGTCAATATTTCACTATCTATTGTGACTCATTTCTAGTCTATGACTACATCTTCGAATTCTTGTATGAAATTACTCGAAAGATGTTCTGTAATATTACCTTCACCTATCATTTTCTACAGAAACGAAGGCATGGCTGCTGTATGAACTTGCCTAATCCTGACAGACATTAGGGGTGTTATTGCAATAACAACACTGTTGTGTTTTACTATTTAATTGCTACCTGTAGCTAGATTTTGGCTAAATGCCTTTTCTAATGCTTGGGTGGAATCTTGATCTTAATCTCACACTGTACCTTGTATCACTATTTTAATCTAGGAACACATAGTCTTGTCTGTGTGTGTGTGTGTGTCTGTGTGTTTCTACATCATCCAGGTGTGGTAACACTGATGTTTTGAAGTTTTCCCTTTCCTGGAGTGTTGCCAAATAGCTAAAGGCAGTTTACGGAATGTGGGAAGATACCAGATGACAGATTCGGTTTCTTTTCTCTGTTAATTTAAAGGTAAAATCTTTTACGTATTATTCATTTTATTTTCTATGACAAGAAAAAGGACCAACTTTCATTTAAAACCTGAATTAATTCTATTCTATTTGAATAATGTATATTTTAAAAAATCATTTTAATGCAGTCATTTAAATTTGAATCCTTAAAAATAGAGATCATTATTATAAATAATTAAATATTGCTTAGTGTGAGTCCTGGCCTTGTGTATCTTTAGGTGTGTAAATTTATGAATGACTAGAGTTACGGTGAGGGGGAGGAGCTCATCGTTTTGTTACCTGATTAAGTTTAATTACTTCATTCATATCAAATGAGACGCCTGACAAATTACTGACAAATCTAATGACATTGGACTTTATTTTCCACTAATCATTCTCGATTCTGAAAAATTCTGTATTAAAAATAAGAGAAAAAAAGAGACCTAATATAACTAGATTGTTTTGCAAACATAAGCTGAAATAACATACAATTTCTTGTACCGTAATGTAAAGCAACATGAAGTAGGTCACATGATAATAACAGCATTTTATCAGAACAACAGGGAGTAGCTAGCTAATTACAAATTTATTTGCATGCAACTGCATTGTGATATTATGGGTTTATTTGTTTTTACAAATAAATAAATAATAAATTAAAATGATACAAATCCTAAGAAAATCAATAACAATTAAAAGTAAATAAAGTTTTTTAATTAAAAAAAAAAACAAACACCCAATAAATTTAAAGCATACTAGATAAAAAAAAATCTGATTATTTTTGGACATAATGTTTGTTCCTTTCTGAGGGAACTCGACTCTTAAGCTATGGGAACGTTTTGTTGAGGAAGGAGTCTTCAGGAGGCGCTTGTCGGCTCTTGAGTAATCCGGCTGCGTGCATTGTGAGAGATTTCCTCCTTGCAAACTCCGATCCCATTTGGCTTTGTTTACCAGCCACGCTTCTGCACTTTGGAAGCGGAACAAGAGACGGGTCTTTCCCTTTTTCTTGTCCGCTCTCTTGACTCCAATGTCTGCATTTCGACTCTGGGAGCTTGTGCCGCGATTTCTCCCGACCCAGAAGTGGATATACAATGAGGGGAATTCCTCTGTTAATTTGCCACCACAATCAGTGTCATCCGAGGAGCTCCTCGATGTAAAGGAGCTCCTTGCGTATTGTAGGTAAGTTAAATTTAAATTTAAACTGACCCGGGCAGGAAGCTAGCACCATCTGTTCTAAGCTTGACAACTGCTTCCTGACTTAGGGCCGCGTGCCCCCTCATGCATTTTTTTCCGGACCACAATGCTGAGGTATCAAGGTCCTACCATATTTGGTACGCCTTTTTTCCCCATGCCTCCTCTACTTATTCAGCCATTATGTGGTTGGATGAACATGGTTATGCACAAGGTGGAAGAGATGCTTGCGAGCTATCTCTCCCCTACATCACTGGCATGGAGGAGGCCAGCACTCCCTTCTAAAACATGTAGATCCACTCTACTTCAGCCCTTGGGGGGAAGGCCTACACAGCAGTGGTCCAAGCAACACCAGGGTTCCTGCACACCAGGGCAGTTTTGCAGGCCTACCAGGCTGACCTGCTGAGGGAGCTTGACTGCGGCGAGGGACTTGATGCAGTCTCTGAGCTGCTTCGAACCACAGATCTTGCACTCCATGCCACGAAGCACACAGCCTGCGCCATAGGCCATTCAATGGCTGCACTAGTTGCCATGGAAAGGCACCTGTGGCTTAATCTTACAGGGATTAAGGACATGCTGCAGCGAAAAGCCTGCGCTCGGGCCCAGGCCCATCAGGCGAGACTAGGCCTGAAATCTGCATCTCGGTCAGGTGGGCCATCAAGGAATCCTGATGCCTGAGGGCTAGCCTCTTGCATTTTGGGGGTTGGTAGGGCTCCCGTTTTCCCCTCATCAATCTATTTCCCCCGGTTTGTGCCTTCCAGTTCACTGTTTCGGGATGCCAGGGGGGACAACACAAGGTTGACACCTCTTTCTGACAGCCTGGAAACGTGGAAACTTCTGCCAGCTGTCTCTCAGTGGGTCCTAGATACTGTAGGGTAAGGGTACAGTATCCAGTTATCCACCCATCCTCTTTCCTCCATTTCAGGCAGTGTTGCCCACAGTCGTCGGTACACACCAAACTATGTCCCTTCAAGAGGAACTTCTCTCTCTTCTGAGAAAAGGGGCCATAGAACATGTTCCCCAGCCCGAGACTCAGGCTTTTCCATACTGTTAGCAGTGAATGCTATTTGGCTAGACCGAAGCCTCTCTGTCGCTGAGGCTGTTCCAGTTCTGGCTCAGAGGTGCAGGCTTTCATCCCCACGGGCATCCCTTCGGTGCCATAACAGTTACGCGCTGTGGGCTTTGTACCCTTCTTATGTGGAAGACCCTGGTTTCTGACCTTGGGTCCCACTCTAGAGGTGCGTCATCGTCGTGGGACTCCTTTGACAGACGCCTCACTTTCAGGCAGGGGAGCGGTCTTGGACGGCTGCCCTGCCCTGCCCACGGTCTTTGGGAAGGCCCTCGACTCTCGTGGCACATAAATTGCCTGGAGATGACAGTGGTTGCTTATATCAACCGTCAGGGCAGTCTACGTCCACGCCCTCTGTTCAAGTTGGTGCAGCAGATCCTGCTGTGGGCAGAGACCAAACTTCTTTCACTGAGAGTGATTTTCGTTCCAGAGCACAGAAATCGGGAGGCAGACTTCCTGTCGAGACAGGTGCTGAGGCCTAGTGAGTGGTGGCTCCAACCTGAGTCTGGCGGATTTATGGCCAAGCGGAAGTGGATCTGTTTGCCTCCAAGGAGTTGACAAAATGTCTGCTGTGGTACTCCCTCTCTCATCCAGCCCCTCTGGGCCTGGATGCTCTGGTACAGAGCTGGCCGAGGCTGCGTCTTTACACCTTTCCCCTCGGTAGCTCTGCTCCCAGAAGTCCTTGCCAGAGTGCACCACGACGGGGTCCTTCTAGTGGCTCCCTGCTGTTTTTTTTACGTGGACCTTGTCTCCCTCCTAGACGGCACTCCTTGTGAGATTTCTGTCAGGAAAGATCTCCTCTCTCAGGTGCGAGGGGCAATTCTCCAACCCTGCCCAGAGATGTGGAAGCTCTGGGTCTGGCCCCTGAGGGGGACCAGCTCCTAGAGGCAGGCCACACATCAGAGGTTGTGGAGACTCTGCTGAATGCTAGGGCTCCCTCCACTGGGTGATGTAATTCCTACAGTCTCGCCTTTCTCGGGGCCTGACCCCCTCTACTTTAAAGGTGTACCTGGCCGCCATTGCTACGAATCACGCCCTTGTCATCAGTGCCTCCCTAGGTAGACACCCTCTGGTCTCTTGCTTTCTTTATCAGGTTTTATAACCTGGACCCCACTCCTGGGTCTCAGGTCCTTCAGGGCTAATGGGTGTTCTGCTCATGCTCTCTCACAGCCCCTGGGACAGACACTGACTGGTGTGTGGCGGCGTGGGTATTGGATATTACGTATGTAACCCGGTTCACTGAGAAGGGACTAAGATGCTGCATCACTGGCTACACCCCGAGCATCCTCTGGCACTTCCTTCAGACAAAAGGCAAGCTGAATGGATGTGACGTAGATGCCCTTGTATGGACATGCTGGTGCATATTCCTCCGTCACGTGTCCTATCCGAGCCAATGAATTGCCGTGTGTGCACACGGAGCTTCAGACACACTTCCTCGACAAAGTGTTCCCATAGCATCTGTCATGATGCAGCATCTCGTTCCCTTCTCAGGGAACCAGGTAACCTATTGTAGTTTTTGGTACCGGAAAAGCAAATAACCAGTGCGCTCTGATAAATAGTTATAAAGAAAACAATTACACTTTTAAAATTACACTCATTCATTCATTCATTCATTCATTCATTCATTTATTTATTGTCTCCTGCTTATCTGGAGCCAGGTTGCGGGGCAGCAGTCTAAGCAGGGATGCCCAGACTTCCCTCTCCCTAGCCACTTCCTCTAACTCTTCCGGGGGAATTCCAAGGCATTCCCAGGTCAGCCGAGAGACAAAGTTCCCCGGGGTCTCTTCCCGGTGGGGCATGCCCGGAATACCTCGCCTGGGAGACATCCAAGAGGCATCCGAAATGCCCAAGCCACCTCAACTGGCCCCTTTCGATGTGGAGGAGCAGCGGCTCTACTCCGAGCTCCTCCTGGGTGATAGAGCTCCTTACCCTATCTCTAAGGGAACACCCCTCCACCCTATGAAGGAAATTCATTTCGGCCGCTTGTATCCGGGATCTCATCTTTTCCATCATGACCCAAAGCACATGACCATAAGTGAGAGCAGGAACGTAGATTGACTGGTAAATTGAAAGCTTCGCCTTTCGGCTCAGCTTCTTCTTTACCACAACAGACCGGAACATCACGCTCCATCTTTCCCTCACTCGTAAACAAAACCCTGAGATACTTAAACTCCTCCATTTGAGGGAGAAACACCCCTCCAACCTGAAAAAAATTACACTCATCTGACACTTCATTAGGAACTTTTTACATATTTATCCAATCAGCCAATCCTGCAAATACAGGTCAAGATCAGAACATCAAATTTTCACATCAAATCAGTGAGAGGAAAAATGTGTTCTCAGTAACTTTGGCCTTATCATGGTTGATGGTTGATGAGCTGGTTTAAGTATTTCATAAACTGCTGATCTCCTGAAATTTTCATACAGCATTCTCAACAGAATGGTGCAAAAGCATCCAGAGATTGTTAATTCTGCAAGGGAAAGAAAATGGTAATCGGTAACTCAAATAAACACTTTTTACAATCTTACAGAGCAGAAAAGGATCCCAGAAAGAACGTCATGTTAAAATATGAGGCTGATGAGCTTCAACTGCACATGAGGTTCAGTTTATGTTCTCGGTATCACCTCAGAGAATTTTAAATGTGGATTGTTCTCATTACAGTGATACATCTCGGAAACACTACTGTGCCTGATACACTCATCCCAGTGACACACACACACACACACACACAAAACCATCTCAATGTCACTCCTGTGCTGAGAATGATCCACCACCTACATAACATCTGGTCAGCGGTGATCCTATTTCCACTGATGGACAGGATAAATAAGAGCTGATTGTAACTTTACACTTTCAAAGCTACCAGATCTGGTATGTGAACTTGCGAAAAAGATGATAATAATGAAAGACTAAATGTGGCTTAAAGGCTTGGTGTACATGTCTATTAAAAATCAAAACTTTTATGAAGTTCACAGACAGACAGACAGACAGTCAGTCAGACAAATAGACAGCAACAGTAACAGCTTCTTCATACTGATCTTTTCCCCCCTTCGTCCTTCTCCCTTTGTTCCATCATAGTGTTTACTCTCCCTCTCTCATCTCGTCCCTGTGTGGATGTTTGCTCGGCCTTGACAGGACAATGGCGGCTCTGAAGTGCCGTGCAGTGGGAGGATGGTGCTGAGGAGTGAATGAGTGAAGAGGAGGGAGTGATATTTCACATTTTCACTCGGTCCTGTGTGTAGGAGGCTCAACACAAGCACTCGGCAACTATACAACCGATTTTCAGTCCCGTATAAGAAGTATAGATGTTTAACATAGCTTGTATTACATATCCTATCTGCAAAGAGTTTTTCCGAAATCCCTCCTGTGCTTCTCACTCCGTAGCAATTTTGTTTTTTATTGCCTGAGGCTGTTTCTATAGAATTAACAATATCAGTGTTTCCTCCCTGCGGCCCTGTTATTGCTGTGGTTCTGCTTTAGTTGCTTTGGGTTTTGTTGCTTTCAGTTAAAACATTTCCATGCACTGTAGCCCATAATTCATTCATATTTGAACATCAGCATATGAATTTAATTCGTTCTGGAGGTGAGTTTTGAGAAATTAATTTTCCCATAAGAAATAATGTAAATGCAGATAATCCGTTCCAGCCACCCAAAAATATGACCAATATTCCAAATACGAGGTGTATGTAAACTGTATGGCTGCTTACAAAGATCTGACCCAAGCCAAACATTCCATGTCAAGGCTCCTCACAGGAAGTCGTGCCACCAAGCTTGGGCTAAAAATAGATCAGACCAACCAAGCCACCAATCTTCCAACAAAAAAATGCCCGAAAAATCACCTAGCTTTTGAATGCATGCCGAAGGCAACATTGTTATCGTGGTTTGATTCTTTCTAAACAGCCTTCACTGACTGACAAAAAATGTGTAAAATTCGTAAACTTACTTAGGTTGGCTTCGCTTGGCTTTCCACTGACGCAAACAAGTGTGAAACAGCTCCCGGACATACGCGCAACTTAGTTGGTGTTTGGTTTGGTTCAGTTCGTATGTTGAAAATACTTTGTGTCGATGCAGTTTTAATTCTTAAGGCTAAAATTCATAAATCCTCTGCATTCGTATGCTGAGGTTCCACAGTACGTGTATATATACTGTAAGTCTAACAAAAAGCTTTAATGCTAAATTTCATTCTTACTTACCAATTGTTGCATGGATTTAGAACTGCAATTATTTTTTTAGCATTTCTTACAATATAAGCAAATAATAAACATCTGGCAACTGATCAGACATAGTGTTTTCATGGTATGGTCCATGCTACTGAAGACACAATCTAGAAATCATGAATGATTCAAAAATATTGGACTGCAAATAAAAGGAGGCTAATCATTTTTATATAGATAGTTTATTTTTATTTATTTAGTTGCCATAATGTGATCCAGCAAGCGTTGCCACAGGCTGTGAATATCATGCTAGCTTGCATTAGTTAGTTAGATTTCATGACACTAGAGATTTTACCAAAGTGCTATCGCATTCTCAATTCTGATTGGTCAGAAGGGGTTGTAGCTCTGACAGAATTTCTGGCAGCAAGAAAACAAAATATCACAGGTTTATTTTAACACACTTAAAATAATGTTAGTGTTTCTATAGTAATGAGAGCTTATAAGGCAGATGCTGTACATAAACTTGTGGTTAAAATCGTGGAATTGTTTATATGTAGGCATTCATTTAATATTTAAGGTATTTGTTTGTTTTTTAAAAAAACTTCAGGAGAAAGGAAACAAGTTAGTAAACAACTGCTTTTAGTTATAATGTAAAATGTAACAATAAATGGATAAAAAACCATTTGCAAATTTGATGTTATAGGAAAATATTCAACTATGCCTATTTTTGAGACATGCTCTATTTAAAATGATATTATAAAACTACAAGGTGTATTTGAATAATTACTGGTACCAAAATAAAGGTAACACGTGAGATTTCTTCAGAAGCATTAGAAGAAGTATCTATCTATCTATCTATCTATCTATCTATCTATCTATCTATCTATCTATCTATCTATCTATATCTATATCTATATATATATATATATATATATATATATATATATATAAAACCAGTCAGGTATTCATGCAGAAGCAGCCTAAAAACTCAAGCAATTTACTGTCTAATTTCTCACCATTATTCCATGCCTAGCATTGTCATAGATAAACAGTTAGTCGGATATGCCTAGGAGTTTCACACTGATGTAAGAAATAAAGAAACGTAACTGAAAATGAAAATGAAATAATGCACAGTTCGGATGTATTGGCTCTTTAATATGCTTTTTCCACCTGTGAAGCGCTCCAGCTGTCGGCTCGCTCTCAAGGCCGACTTTGCACGGTATCCTTTGTTTTATTCCAGGCGTGTCATAAACACTTCCTCCGGTGTTTGGCACCGTAACTATGGCGACGATGCTGACGCACAGGGCTGATGAAAGCTCGGATCCGTCACACCTGTCCATAACACACGAGCAAGTGGAGGAACCAGATCATCATATACATTGTGTGTGTGTATTTCCCACGTAATGTTTTGCCGCATCGCTGCAGGCCGTATCGATCGAGCTTTTCCTCGTGGTGATGATCAATCGAAACAGTGCTTATGGAAACTGAGATGCTCTGTAGTAGTAACCTACATAGTGATGATGAAATGAGACGAATACGGTTATGATCAGATTAGTGACTAGAATCTGTTGTTTTTTCATACCTGATTTGAGCACGATGGTTTTGCAGCAAAAAGTCAAACGATTCAAATATCTTGCTGTAAAATCAGATTTCATGTTTTTTTTAAATTGCTGCACCACACTTCATGATTCTTGCCATTCGTTCCGACAGCATGAATGAAACCTGTTACAAATGTGGAACACCAGATCAACGAAAACTCAAGAGCAGCCTCCTTCCTTTGAACAGCATCAAAACACAAGAAATCCTTTTTCCAATCAGATCCAAGCCACATCTGAATGTGGTTCAAATCCGATTACTTGTAAAATCAGGCTTTGTGCCTTTTTTCTTTTATGTGCTTCCTGTTAGATGTCAGACATTTGTAACAAGAACCACATCTTAAATGAGAGCCAGCATGAAGGGGCAAGTCAGGTCAGTGAAGGAGCCTGGGTGTGGGGCAGTAACAAAGGAAGTCTGAAGAAGAATCTACTTATTTTTTAATCAGTGTTGTCTGTGTTAAACAGGCTGATTTTGCTTATAGATTAAGTAATCTATGGCTAAACCGCCACTTTAGTTGCTTGCCAACTAGTAATTGTCTTCAGGAACCAGTGTAGGTATGAAAGCATATTCTAGCTACACTCACTGAAACAACAGGATTTGGTCAATTAAGATCTGTTCATGTTACCAAGCTGAAGATAAATCAGTCCGAAAGAGCAAAATTGACCATGTGGTCTGGATGGAAAGGACAGCATGCACTCTCTCTCCTGTCCATCACAGTGGAATTAGATAATTATGGATGTCTATGAGATAATCCAAGTAGAAAAGTGCTTTAGTCTGAGTGTATTACAGCATCTGCAGCAATAAGCAGTAACAATTCTCAGAGGAAGGATGGGAAAATGAACGATTTACTTGGCAAAACTAGGAGAAACTTCTTATTTCCCAAAACTGAGTAATGTATTGGAACAATTTCACAAGACACTAATATGTGGATACGGACCATTTTTTGGATAGAGCTGCAGTCAAGGCCGGCATTGACAAATCCAAGTCCAAGACTAGCCAAAATTGAGTCATGACTGTTTTTTAAGGAGGTCAAATCAAGATCAAGTCCGAATGAATGTAAGACTGAGTCAAGAACATGATCAAGACAGAAAACCATCAAATCCTTTATGAGGCCGAAGTTTTTACTTCTAATAGGTGTCTTCATTTGTACACTCTGCCAATGATATGCTTTCAGAAAGAAAGAATGACTTCTGTTCTATTTATCAAGACCAACACCTAAAATTGAGACATACTGCAGTACAAATACCAATCATTTACTAATCCAAGTCAAAAGAGAAACCAGACTCGAGTCTTTCAGCCATAGCTTCAGGGGATAAGTGAGTTCTCATTAATAATATTCACTTTGAATTCAAATTCAAAATTTAGATGTTCACATACACACCCATATTCAGCGTGACATGTACTGAAATGCTTTTCAACTGTCATAAAAATAGGATAAAAAATAAAGAATAAGAATAAATAAATTAAAAATAAATAAACAAATAAAATAAAATAAAACAAATGAATTTTCTTCATTTAAAAAATGTATATGGTTATAATGAAAAAATAAAGGATATTATGGGAATGAATGTCAGCCATCAACATCGACAACAATCAGATCTGAGCAGAATTGTACAAAGAAGCTTGTAACGTGAATGTAATTTTTATAATAGAATTTATGATACAGAAATCTGATTTTTTTTTCTGTGTGTGAACAAAACCCTAAGATGGAATGACATTGTTGTGATTCAATATAAAGTAAGCCAAGTCAATGTTACCACCACAAAATAGACAAATAGACATTTTTATTTTAGCTTAAAAATGACCTTTATGAAAAACAAAAACATAAAGGTTTGTGTTTTCAACTGTAAGTTGTATGCATCTGGCCTCAGTATTTGACTCAGAACAGGTAAAACTCACCTGTAGCTCTTTAATACAACCGACAGCTTGGATTGCATGCATGTGTCGAAACTCCAGCATTGTCACAACACCACATACAGGAGCTACAGATCACAAAGGCTGCTATTTCCTCTCTTGGCTGAGTCCCAATCCTCAAATTCATTCAAGATGCCTTAACTCGCAAACTGCACTTTCTCAGGGAAAATCGCATTATTGTGTGTACAAGGCTGGGAGCATGGGTTGAATATCTTAATGCCAAAACTTGGCCCTGTTCTAAAACAATTCAAGAGGTTCAAGGGTGCAAGAAAGCAGAGCACACCCGCTCTGGAGACTTGTTTCTATAAAGAGTATGAGAGATTCATTTGATAAAAATAGACACTGAGAATTCAAGAGAAAACTATTTCAGCTTAAGGAAGGAAATGAAACGTAATGCTGCTGGCTCAGGCTACACATCTACTTTGAGCTCTTCCTAGACTTAAAGTATTTTTCAGAAATATCCCAAATGCTGGAGTGAACTGAAAATGTTTTACTTTTAGTAACTTCTTTATGGTTCTGTTCATATAGATTTATTCTCAGCTTGTGAGAGATTGCATAATCCATAATGTGTACCTGTAATGCATTGCGTCTCTTGGGTTTTGCTCTGAGATGTGGTTTGGAGTTGGACTAAGTCAGTTTAGAAATGTCTAGAAATTCAGATGAAAATGTCAGGCTTGAGCTGTAATAAGAAAATAACAAAAGAATTGAAATGACATTTTGGTTGCTATGGTTACCATTGTTTATAGTTGTTTTATTACTATATAGAACCCTGTGGCTCTGTACTGGGCTGTACAATGGAACTTTTACTGTACAAGATTTTATATTAAAATGTAGCATACTGCATAAGGTGAAATCAGTGCTATTACTTTTTCAAGTTGTATATCTATGTAGATAACGCTGGGGGATGGTGTGTTTAGGAATGAGATATTTTAGAAGAATCATTTTTACCATTTTAGACCCTATATATAATCTACACCAGGTTACGTATGTAACTTGGTTCCATGTGAAGGGAACAAGACGCTGTGTCATGGAGGGTGCTATGGGAAAGCTTCTTTGTGGAAGTTGTGTCTGGAGCTCTGTGTGAAATCACACTGATTTATCAGCTTGGGTAGGTCATGTGACGTTGTGGACGCACCAGCAAGACCATAAAAGGGCATCTATGTCTCTGGTTTACATATGTACTATTAGCCCTGTAAGACCTAGAAGCCAGAAGTGGGATCCAGGTCCAGGTAGAACCTGAAATGGGTGTGCAGAGGAAAAACAATCTGCAGCGGCACGAATATCCTGGAGGGAAATGCCCCAAGTCTTGGACAAGGCAATACACCTAGTGAAGTGAGCTTAAATCCCTAGAGGCGAAGCCACACAGCATAGGCCCCTTGTAGACCTCGGAGATAGCTACCACTACCCAGCACAAGGTGCTGCTTGGTGACCTGATTGCTTTTGATGCAGCCACCAAATCAGATGGAAAGGTTAGAGGGCTTACACCACAAGCTTAAGCAATGGCCATAAGTGCTGAGAACCCAAACTGTGCACAGCAGGTGCAGTCTGCAGAAGGCCTGCAGTAAGACTGAACAAGCAGCCATAAAGGAGCTTTTTGGGAATGTATCCCACCCTGAGATGAAGGGCAGCCTTTCCATGCCAGGAGCAGACTTTATGCATGAGGGGGCAACAAATTCTTAGGGAGGCCAATGCTACAGTAATAGCAGAGCTGTTTCCAGAGACAGGGCTGACTCCATTGGTTCATACGGTGGCTTAGAGCAGCCCCTCCAGGAACACTGAGAGACATGGTCTGCAATAAAGCCTCAGAAGCCTGGCACCACGCAGAATGCGAGAGACCATAGAACAGGAATGTGCCTCGCAGCAATGGCTGCCACATACACCTCAATGAAGAGGGTGCTAGGCCCTCAAAAAGGTGTGTCTGCAAGAACTTTAGCCTGGATCTGGATCCTGACGACACAGAGTACACTAGAGGCGAAAGTTCAACATAGTCCCCACAGCCTCTTTTGGGAGACCAGTGTCTAGGAGCTGGTCCCACTCATTGGCCAGACCAAGAGGTCTGAAGTGGGGGTGGAGAATCGCCCCCTGCACCTGAGAGAGGAGGTTCCTCCTGACAGAAATCTCCCAAGGAGCACCATCCAGAAGGGAAATTATAGGTCTGCAAGCCAGACTCAGGTAGGCCAATGAGGAGCTATCAATAACAGTTGTGGTGTACCCTGGCTAGGACAGTGTAAGCAGAGCTATTGGGGAAAGAATACAGATGGAGCCTTGGCTACATTTTCACCATGGCATCCAGCCCCAGAGGGTCTGCTGAAAAGAGAAAGCCAACGGGGACCGTGGTCAAGTCCTCAGAAGTGAGCAAAGCCACTTCTGCCCTGGCCAAAAATTGCAATATATTTGTGATGCAAAATATGTTTGTGATGTGTAAACCTTGTGACTTTGAAAATGTCTGCAGGGGTAAAAAAAAAACCCTGCTCCTGAGCCAGAATTGATATGGTCTCGTGTAGCAGAACCAAATGAATAGCTTTGGCTGCTACTGCCATGATCTGAGTACCCTCTGCATCTTGGTAGCAGAGAGGCATTGGCCCAGCCCAATGTCCTTCTTGGAAAAAAAGAAAAGCTTTTTTTGTAAAGCCAGAGACTCAATCTGGGAGGGAAATATGCTCTACAGCCTCTTTCTCAGATGTGAAGTTTAGTCTGTGCCAACAACAGTGGAAGGAGAAGGAAGGAGGACATAAGGGAGATTGGATTCTGTAGCACAGTATCCAGAACCCACTGCGAGACACCTGACAGAAACTAACCAGGCTGCCAGTTGGTCTGAAAGAAGTGTTAGCCTCTCACTGTTCTCACCTCGCCCGATGTCCTGGAACAGTGAGCTGTCAGGTGCTAACCCAGGATGCAGCTAAACATAAGGAGCAGGAGCATGGGTAGGCATGGCTGACCCCCGATGCACTGGAGGTGGTGGGGTAGGCAGCAGTGGAGATGGTCCTAAAAGGACATCCCTAGAAACAGTAGCCCTCGTGCATTCATGGGATTCCATAAAGTTTGGTAGTGGTCATCAAGCTTAGAGCGGACAATGCTAATCTTTTCATCAGGCTAATGTAAGCTTAGCAACAATACACTACAGAATGTGGTGGCAATTCGACTGATGGAGGCATTATAGTTACCTGAGAGTACGAAAGAAAGGGATGTCTCTTGTTTGACTTCTGCTAACTCAACCTGCGACTTCCATGACTGAAGCTGGAACACTGCCTCGACAGACAATGGACTCAAGCCACGCAACACAGGCGCTTGACTGGAAATATAGCCAAGCGAGCAAGGAATGAGCTTAGCGACAGCAGCCGAATTTGCTTTCAACAGCACAAATGCCACTGATTGTTCCTCTCAGGAAGCAAATCATTGGCATACCACTCACCATCGCCCACATCGAGCTCCTCAGAGTTCAAGGAAGACAATAATAATTCCTTGTTCAGGTCAGAAGAAATCGCAAAGTGAGCTCCCAGAGCTGAAGCAGGGAAATCCGAGTTGGGAGAGAAGACAAGAGAAAGGGGATCACCCATCTCTTGCTCCGCCTCCGCTAACTTGATCTACAAGACCCGTCGACATGCTGCCTCAGCAGACATGGGACCCAAGCCATGAGGTGCAGGTGCTTGGCTGGAGAAAACAGCTAAGCGGGAGCAGAGCTTACGGAAAGGAAAAATTTCACAGTGTACGCAGTTGGCTCCCTCAAGAGCCGTGAGTGCAAGCTACCAATCAAAAAACACAACAAAAATGCGAGTTGTCCTCTGTAATGTAGCGGGGGTACGGATATACACACTTTCTGAACTGTTTACTTGCCATCTTTCCTGTAATCTTTTATATATATCTTCTTTTTCCCTAATGGGTGTGCAGAGGAAAAACAATCTGCAGCAATCTTTTTGATCTTTTTGAAAAACAATCTTTTTCCCTGCCTGAAGACAAAGAAGCTGAAGTAATGTGACGTAGATGCCCTTTTATGGTCTTGCTGGCACACTCCGCTTCGTCACATGACACTTGCCGGTAAATCAGCGTGATTTTACACAGAGGTCCAGACATAATTTTTGTAAAGGAGTGTTCCCATAGCGTCAGACATGACGTAGTGTCGAGTTCTCTCGAAAGGGAACATTTCATTTAGAGTGTATAGTCAGACCTGAGGTTACAGAAAATCAGTCAACACCATCTGACCAATCAGAATTCAGCAGTGATATAGTATAATAAAAATTAGGCTTAATTTTTCAATGAATTGTCTTCTGTTCAACATTAGTTTCTAATTTTTTTCTAATTAATCATGTCATGTTAATCATATTTATGACAAGATTCTTCATAGAATCATTAGACTGTTATCACTACCTACACATTTACCTGTGAATGTAACACAGCATTCATCTTTCTCTAAATGTAGCCTGTTAGCATTGTAGCTAACAATTAAAATCAAGTAACAGCCAGAAATTTAGCTAAAAATAGAAATGCATGGCTAGTAGTTCAAACACACACTTAAGGCTTAACATGCTATCGTATTATTAGATGTGTCACACTAATAATAGGACATTAAAAAAAAACATTAAAGGATCAATAAGCATTGAATAGGTGGCAGATTTAAGTGCGGTCATGTCCCACAGTAACACTGAGCACTGAAGTATTCATGGAATTGCAAAGAATTACAGACTTTCTCCCTGTCTAAATGCTAACCACATTTCCCTATCCATTTCTCAAAACATCCGCAAACAACTATGGGCAATCAAGTGGAAGACTTTTTTTCTTTGCTTCCTCATAGAGAAAGAAAGAAAAGGCATGTGGTTAAAGGGCAACATGGCTGTGTGTGAATAAGAAGTCCCTATTTGCCCTGCAGGAGTCTGTGGGCTGACATGGCATGTCAGGAATCTTGTCTAATTGCTGTCACTTTGACTCGGCTTGTCTGTTCCCATATCATTAAATATGGCTGAATATGAGCACTCTGTATTACTCATGAAAATGGAACATTGGGACATTGACACTCTCAGTGAGATTAGACCAATTATAAATGTAGCCATGTGCCCATTATTGAGATCTGGGCAGAATTTGGTTACGGCTAACGTTTAATCGTCAAGATATTGAACATAATGGCTGAGCATTTACCTGGAACACAATGTCCTGGTCCAGAGCCAAGATATGTTTGAAGTTTGTTTCTTTAATGAGGCTTCTTTAATGGGGTTTCTAACATAGCTAAGATGTTTACAACAAAACATTTAACATGGTGCTGACTGCATAGGAAATCATTACACACTCACCTTGAACAGCTTTGCTGAGTTATTGGAGGAAATTCAGACACTGTTTAGATAAGTCATGCTAATAACACCTGCTAATAAAATGCAACTGTAATGTTAATTCTAGTTAATGCTAGCTAATACCGTTATAACTGTCACACTGTTATATCTTTATCAATATTCACAGGAGTTGTCACACAAACTATAATTTTTAAAACAGAATTAAAGGGAAGTCAATTTGCTAATCTTGTCATATTTTTAATTCCTCACTGTTGTAATATTTAGCACTGTGTTGGTTTTCCTCAATGGATGGTTATCTATGGTTACCATTTGATGCAAATGCTACAGAGTTCTTTCTTAGTCATTTACTATCACATCTGAGTTAAATATTGATATTCACAAGGTTGTGTCATTTCTACCATCAGTGTGCTTTTCTGTCTGTATAAAAGTATTAAAATAAACAGCTAGCTAGATAAGCTAGATTAGCTTCAGTCGATAGCTAGCTTTGGCAGGCACCTGTCTTTCCTTCTCATAACAAAAGCACAAACTGGAGCACTGGGGCTTCGAATCTAGCTTTAGCACAACAAAATCATCACACACCGCCTTGTGGAGTTATTCATTTAAATTCAGACACTGTTTAGATGTGCGATGGCAAAAAATATGACTAGAACTGTAACATTATTCTAGTTGCTAATGCCTATAAAGGCACATTGCTATATCTATATCAACATTCACAGGAGCTTTCACAACTATCCTTTTCTTGTGCTAAAAACTGTCTTGTCATGTTTACCATATTGATTTTTCTCAGGGGACGGTTAGCTACAGTTAGTATTTGAAGCTAGTTGAATAAAGCCCTTACTTAATCATTTACTATCAAATCTGAGGTAATGTTTCTGTGTCATTTCTGCCATCAGTGCGCTTTTACACAGTCTGTATAAGCATTTTGAAATGAACAGCTTCATGCTAGCTAGATAAATGATTATTAGATGTCATTAGAAACGAATATTATCAGTCATTAGCTAGCTTTTGCAGACATTTGTCTTTCCATATCAAAATCACAAACTGGAGCACTGGAGCTTCGTGGCTAGCTTAGCTAACAAGTAAGAGTCGTTCAGTGACTTAAACAGACTTGTGTATGTTGTTTTTAACACTTTATGAGTCAAGGGTTATCAATGAAAAGGACAAAAGGATGTCAGTGAGGTAAAAAAAAAGAAAAGAAAAGATTTTTTCTCCCATATTTGGAATAACTAAAGGTCTGGTGTAGGGATGTTTGCTAAATATGAATGTGTTATTCAGAATGTGTTCAGAACACATCTAAACAGATACAATAGAAAGACACATTATTTTTTACCACAAAGGTTTATAGGGGATCTGATTCAGACTCCAGGCATGAAACTAGGCCACTGGTTTATTTATATTTTGTGAGATTGATGTTCGTTAGAAAATGTCATGGGCAGGTACAAACAAAAATAATAACTAGGTGAGTGATTAACAGGAAAACAATCCCACACACATCTCTCAGAGTCACAATTCACACAATATGTGCTATGACACTGCTGGTATTTCTACCTCTGGGTGTTTTCCATTGTTTTCCAGTATTTCCAGGGGCATAGTTCATTTTTAATTAAAAAAAAAAAGAACACACCCACTTCAAGCTTTAATGTGAATACAGATACGGATACCTGGAGCATTAAATACAGTGATTATAGGTGCATGCCTAATAATGAGTTAAAAATATGGGTACGATTCACTCTCTGCACTGCACTTGATTAAAAAAAAACACACCATTTGTAAACTATGGCGTCTTTATCCTCCGTTATAGTGCTCACATTTCAGGGATTAGCAATCAATACAAAGGTAATAGCAAGCAAATAATGACTTTTGTAATTGATCGTAGAGCCTCTCAGCCTCTCTCTCTCTCTCTCTCTCTCTCTCTTTCTATATATATATATATATATATATATATATATATATATATCATGGCACCTGTTAGTGGGTGGGATATATTAGGCAGCAAGTGAACATTTTGTCCTCAAAGTTGATGTTAGAAGCAGGAAAAATGGGCAGGCGTAAGGATTTGAGCGAGTTTGACGAAGGGCCAAATTGTGATGGCTAGACCACTAGATCAGAGCATCTCCAAAACTGGTCAGTGGAGTAAAAACAGAAGTGGTCCAAGGAAGGAACAGTGGTGAACCGGCGACAGGGTCAGGGGCGGCCAAGGCTCATTGATGCACGTGGGGAGTGAAGGCTGGCCCGTGTGATCCGATCCAACAGACGAGCTACTGTTGAAGAAGTTAATGCTGGTTCTGATAGAAAGGGGTCAGAATACACAGTGTATGATGGGTCAGGGCTGTTTTGGCAACAAAAGGGGGACCAACACAATATTAGACAGGTGGTCATAATGTTATGCGCTTGGTTGGTGTATATACAGTCAAGCCCAAAATTATTCATACCCCTGGCAAATTCTGACTTAAAGTTACTTTTATTCAACCAGCAAGTTTTTTCTTGATTAGAAATGACACAGGCGTCTCCCAGAAGATAATAAGACGATGTACAAGAGGCATCATTGTGGAAAAATTATTACTCATCTTTAATTTACATTTGAACAAAAAGTGGCATGTCCAAAATTATTCATATCCTTTGCAAACTGTCACAGTCTATGGGAAAAGTTCTATACCATTCCAAATAGTCCAAGCTGTTCTAAAGCATCCTAATTACTCTGATTCATTGGGAACAGCTGTTTTAATCAACTCAACAGGTGAAAAACAGAAGCTCTCTGCTGTTGGTTTGTGGACAGTCATGGCTAAGACAAAGGAGCTCACTGAGGACCTGCGGCTGCGCATTGTGGCTGCTCACAAGTCAGGAAAGGGCTATAAGACCAGATCTAAATGTTTTGAAGTTCCAGTGGCTACAGTGCAAAGTATTATTAAAAAATACAAGATGTTCCGCACTGTGAAAAATCTCAGAGGACGTGGTCGGAAGCCAAAAGTGACACCTGTGCTGGCCAGGAGGATAGTGAGAGAGGTAAAAAAGAATCCAAGGATCACCACCAAGGCCATCCTGATGAATCTGGGCTCTGCTGGTGGCAACATCTCAAGGCAGACAGTCCAACGGACACTGCACACCGCTGGGTTCCAGACCAAGGAGGACACCACTTCTCCAGATAAGGCACACAGAAGCCCGCTTGGCCTTTCCAAATGCTCATCTGGACAAAGAAGAAGACTTCTGGTCTTCTGTTTTATGGTCAGATGAAACAAAAATTGAATTGTTTGGCCACAATGATGTAGCCTTCATTTGGCGTAAAAAAGGAGAAGCCTTCAACCCTAAGAACACCATCCCCACTGTCAAACATGGTGGGGGGAACCTAATGTTTTGGGGGTGTTTTTCAGCCGGTGGACCAGGGAACCTAATCACAGTAAACGGCACCATGAAAAAGGAGCAATACATCAAAATTCTCAACAACAACATCAGGCAGTCTGCAGAGAAACTTGGCCTTGGGCACCAGTGGACATTTCAGCATGACAACGACCCAAAACACACAGCAAAAGTGGTGAAGAAATGGTTAGCAGACAAAAACATTAACGTTTTGCAGTGGCCCAGCCAGTCCTGACTTAAATCCAATTGAGAATCTGTGGAGGGAGCTAAAGATCAGGGAGATGGCAAGGAGACCCTCCAACCTGAAAGAGTTGGAGCTCATCGCTAAAGATGAATGGGCAAAAATACCAGTGGAAACATGCAAAAAGCTGGTCAGCAATTATAGGAAGCGTTTGATTGCTGTAATAGCCAATAAAGGCTTTTCTATTGATTATTGAGAAGGGTATGAATAATTTTGGACATTTGGACAATTTTGAACTTTTTGTTCAAATGTAAATAAAAGATGAGTAATAATTTTTTCCACAATGATGCCTCTTGTACATCGTCTTATTATCTTCTGGGAGACGCCTGTGTCATTTCTAATCAAGAAAAAACTTGCTGGTTGAATAAAAGTAACTTGAAGTCAGAATTTGCCAGGGGTATGAATAATTTTGGGCTTGACTGTACATACATACACACACTCACTGTATATATAATGAAAAATACATTGTTCTGGAGGTATTCAGCTTATCTAGACACACTCAGCAAATCACACACACATGATGGAAAAAGAGTCAGCCAGACAGGGAGAAAGACATGCTAGCAAACATGTCATTAGTGTCACAGATGTGTGAACAGAAGCCATAAAACTCAAGTGTGTGCTATTAAAAAGCAAAACAGCTGTTTAGCTTCACGACAGGAAGCTAATCTAAATTTCAAAATGCAAAAACACAACTCTGCCATACGCAGCGTTTAGCCTGGAGCTAGATATCCATCTGAAACAGCTTTCAGTGATAATTAGAATGGTTGTATGCTCCATAGTTACCATGTCATTGTAGTAAACAGCATGCCCAAACAATACACCACTAACGTTATGTAACACGGATCTCGATATTTGAGCGCCCGACAGTGCATGATGTCATTCCATAGGCAACACATTCCAGAAAGGCTAAGCGACCACTGTACATGTGCTTCATGTCCGTCCTGTAAAATGAACACTTCAGATTTATTCACGTCATTGCTAGAAACCAAAATTCTTTTCACATTTAACTCCATAGATACAGTTTTTTCCTACTGACTATTCATATTGAGCTTAACCCCGAGTTATCATCATTACAAAAACCCAGCTTTCTAACTCCAGCTAGAGGAAAGTTTCACGTTTAGATGTAGGGTTTAGCACTGCTTTTAACGAAACTTATGAAACCCTGTTCTGAAGCAGCATCTGCAGGGCTTTTACAGTGTGTACTTGCCAGTGTGTGCTAAAGGTGTACAGTGTGAAACGACATGGCGTTAGAATGATCCGGCTAGATGCTTAGCAACAGACACCCAACAGTCAGAAACCGCACAGCGATTCAACCACATATCAGGTAAAATCCAGGACGTAGCTGAACAACACTTAACAGCTCAGTAAATAGAGTCAGGCGGGAAAACACTGAGCATCACTGAAGTGCTGAAAGTGAAATTGACAACACTGAATATTTACCAATTAAAAATGATCAACAAACGGTGGTTTCACGACACAAGATTAAAAAAAGCAAAAAAAGATTAGAAGTCTTTGAATCATGGTAATCATGGTTGTTGACAGATTATGAAGATTACTCAGGATTAATTGTTAACCCTGCGTAAAGTATGAGCAGTGTGAAACCTCAAACTATACAACCCAGGATTCTGTTTCCACTGAGTTTATAATCCTCCAGGAAACAAATTGTGAAAAGCCCTAAACATCGGAAAACAGTTTGAAGTTAACTAGTGTAGAATTAGAAAACAATAAGGATGAGATACATTTAAGAGACTTGAGTCTTTTTTTCTTTAAATGTCAGTCAGGGCATCTGAAATGCCAGGAACTTAGTGAGAAAATGTCTAGCAAATATCTTGATCTGAACATCTATCTATCTATCTATCTATCTATCTATCTATCTATCTATCTATCTATCTATCCATCCATCCATCCATCCATCCATCCATCCATCCATCCGTCGGTCTGCTTCAGTGCTTGACTGTGATTGGTTAGAGGATTTTGATTCATTTTCTACAACAGCAGCTCTGACAGCTCCAGTTGAATGGGATACAATTTACGGATGAATTAAATCTTATGTCTGTAAACGATACTTCTGCATATCTCCTATGTATAGATAGATAGATAGATAGATAGATAGATAGATAGATAGATAGATAGATAGATAGATAGATAGATAGATAGAGAGACAGGTTAGTAAATAGATAGATTCTCTATGACCATACTGACAAAGCCTTATTTATTAATGTACATATTTACATATTTATCTGCACTTGTTCATTTGCACAGTTTCTACTATTTGCACTTCTGGTAGATGCTAAATGGCATTTTGTTGCTATATACTAGTACTATGCAGTGAAAGTAAAGTTGTCTATCTGTCTTATTTTCATACTTCCGGTTTCTAATTGAATGGAATACGAATTACTGTTGAATTAACACCTGATGTCTGTAAATAATACTCCTGAGTATCTAGACCACAAACTCCAGTTTAACTCCTGAAAACATGCACCAGATCATTCCAGATCATTCCCTCCAGCCACACATGCTCACTCTGTGGGGCAAAAGGTACGGCTTCAAACAGTTTAAATCAACACTATCGTGTACACCTCGGGTTTTGTGAGACTGATGTTGAGCTTAGGTGGAGATTTCTAACTTTGATGCACTGAGGACTGAGGACTTGGACCGAACTGCAGGAGTTTTGTGAAGTTAGATCATTTCACTGCACTGGATGAGTTTAAACAGAGAAAGTGCTGATTGGTTGCAGGTGGTGTGTGCTGCTTTCCCACTCACACACACACACACCATGTGTTTTAATTCAAACATTTCCTGAAATTCTTGTATTTATGGGATCGTGTGTTATGTCTATTTGACTTTACTCTGCTCTCACAGATCACGGTACGACACAAATCACAATTCTGAGGCCACAAGAATCCTTGACTTCACAAGACTGTAGTAACAGTAAAAGTCACTCATGCCAAATAGCACAGCAGCACACTTAATTCTTCCCTGAAGTGACAGGTGAAAGTTCAAAAACTGTTCGTGAAAAATCCTCCTGACCTCAAATGTACTCGATAAGACAAGAAGACAGTGAGGTGTCTTTAGTTTTGCAAAGCTGTAAAGCATGTAGCTACGTAATAATTACTAATATCACATCCCATGGGCTAGCAGTAGTGTAGAACCAGCCATCTGGTGGTCATTATGTGGACAGCCTTCTTGGATAACCAGAGCCACTTGTTCCACTTTTCTGATCCTCTGATCTTAAGCTCCGCCCCTTATGTTTGATAGAATTATAAGGAAAAAGCAGTTGAGGAAATGAGGTGAAGATGAAAAATAGTTCCACTCTGAACATCTTAAATATAAAAAACTAAAACTGATATGAAAATAATAAGACTGTAGAAAAGAAAACTTAACAATACTGTTAAAAAGCAAGAATATGAAAATAAAGACACTTTCATTAGAACGATAGATAGATAGATAGATAGATAGATAGATAGATAGATAGATAGATAGATAGATAGACAGACAGACAGACAGACAAGTTGGTAAATTGATAGATCGGTAGATAGTTAGGTAGATGGTTGGATGGATAGGTAGATAGGCTGGCAGATAGACAGACAGACCCCCATTTACTCCCATTGCTATGAAACCGCTATATTGGTTCTGGGAAAGGCAGTTAGCTTTAGCTGATTTTGGCCTTTGCACAAAGCTGAATGTTTGATGTTTCGTGGAAACCTGGCTTTACTCTTCATCCTGAGAATATCATCCCCAGACTGAAGCATGGTGGTGGAAGCATCACACTTGGAATGTATTCAAATTGGCCTTTACTCATATCAGAGTGAAAGATTATAGAACAAAATGCTGAACAATAGTGTTTAAAGCAAGAATATGAAAATCATATTGGAAAAAATCAAAAGTGAAAAACAAATATTGGAAGACACTTCCAATAGATAGATAGATACAGGAGATAGATAGATAGATAGATAGATAGATAGATAGATAGATAGATAGATAGATAGATAGATAGATAGATAGATACAGGAGATAGATAGATAGATAGATAGATAGATAGATAGATAGATAGATAGATAGATAGATAGATAGATAGATAGATTACATGATATACATATATAGCATATAAATATTATTAAGAGTTCCTGGTTTGATCTTGAACTCTCGTGTTCTCCTCCATGTCTGTCTGGATTTCTTCTGGGATCGTTGGTTTCCTCCCAACTCCTAAAAACATACCAGTGGATCAGCTACACTAAATAATCCCTAGGTGTGAACAAATGTAAGCGTATGGTGTGTGTGTTCTTTACTCTGGAGCCTCCACAGCCCTGACAGTGATAAACTGATGAATGAAGGAATGTAAGCACTTCCATTACTTCTAAGCCACATTAGCTTTATATTTATGATTGTGTCATGTTTAGCTTCAAATGAGTTTACACAAAGAGAGTAAGTTATTTATAACTCTAGTTAAATTCGAGTTAAAGTGGTAAATAGATTAAAAAAAAAGAAGTATTACAAAAGTGCCTTAGAAATAATAAACTAAAGAGCCATGAGAGGGTGTGTGTGTTAAAAGTTTTGCAATGCAAAAAAATCACAATAAACTCAATCGGATTGAAAAGCCTTCATGGAAACGCCTTGATCGAGCTGATTGACAGGGGATCTGAAATAATCCGGTAAATATTTAGACATATGTAAACGCTTGAATCTGATTTTTGTCTTAGTCAAATTCCAAAGTACCTTGCAGTCTAGTGGTGTGAACATTTGTGCAGAAGTTATTCAGCGTACATCAGTGGTGGGCCGCCAGTTCAAGCAAAGCCTTCTCTGCAACAGCAGTGATCTGAATCACTAGCTTGCATTTTAATATATTTAATATATTTTTCCATGAATGTGTATGAAATTATTCCCAATAGTCTATTCTCTACATTTCATAGCTTTTCTCTCGGTTGCACTGCTTCCAGTAGTGTATATTTATGATAAGAGTATTTATCCAATCATATTTCAGCCAGTGGCTGACATCATGTGTTGCCGGGGTGAAAGAAATCTGCCTTCAGAATCAATAGTGCAGGCGCCCGTAGCTTAAAATAAGTGGCGATGAAACTGTTCCATTAACCAATCAGATTTCGTCACTGGGGCCATCTAGCAGGCATATGATTACGTCAGCAATTTCCTGTCCTTTGATTGGATAATTGGAGTAGTCAGAGGGAACCGCACAAACTAAATAATATATATATATATTTTAACTCACAATGGCTGACAGAGGAGAAGAAATTGATTTGGTCGCAGACATCCTTACAAATGCATTTTCAAGGCGGACTGTAATAAAATGGACTATTCCATGTGAGGTGCGAAATTCTGTAGACTAATTTCTTTTTTACTTTGTTATTTAACGGTTGATTAGTATCTATTGCCGTGGCGTCATAACAGTGGTATAGAGGTGGATTAATTCAGGAAGGACACCAGTGAAGACCTAGGTGTGAAATGCATGACCCGCCACTGGTGTATATACAATATAAACAGTAATTTGGAATTTGCAATCGGATTGAATTCATTCAGATTGATGAAAATGGATGCAGCGATGTCATCAGTGGTGAAGGGCTTCTGATTCATAATGGCAAGCAGAGTTGTCAGAACCTAATTACTGTGATGTGGACACAGGATTACTGACTGGATCTCGAGTTTCAGTCAGAGTTTAGAAGTGAAACTATCCGCTTTACAATATGAATTAGGAAAATAAAGGTCAGTATAATGACTGCTAGCCTGGTGTTCAGTTTGGAATGCACGATCAGTTAAGCTCACGTAACAGTGACGTCTGAAGGATTTTCGAGAATTAAATTGGAATTCTCATAAAGCTGGAATTCCGGGTAACACTCTGGAGTGAGTCATCCTGCTGTGTCAGAGGTTTGAACTTCTTCCATGGTTGATTCTTCGACTTTCCCATCACGTCACGTCTCTTCTTTACTGTAAAACAATACTTTAACAATTATAGACAAATTCCCAATATGCACTGACCTGAACCTACGCCAAAAGTGTTTCTCTTGCTTTCTTTTGAAGAGCATCGAGGCTGCGAAGCGTATCACAAGAGCTCTCTGTGTGTCTTCTGATCTCTGTATGATCCACTATAAAGCCTTGAAGCTCTTCAAAGTGCATTCCATGGTGATAGAAGATATCTTCTATGCGTGTGTATTAATGTGTGTGGGTGTATTTATGTGTATGTGTGTGTATGTATTAATGTGCATGTGTGTGTGTGTGTGTGTATGTATTAATCTGCATGTGTGTGTATGTGTGTGTTTGGGTGTATATTAACATACATGTGTGTTTGCTTACATGTGTGTTAATGTGCATGTGTGTGTATGTGTGTATTTGTGTGTTGTGAGTGTGTGCTTGTGTGTGGATGAATGTGTGGTGTGTTTTGTTTGTGTGTATATTAATGTGCATGTGTGTGTGTTTGTGTGTTTTGTATTAATATGCATGTGTGTATTAATGTGGATGTGTTTGTATGAGTGTGCTTGTGTGTATATTAACATGCATGTGTGTGTGCGCACGCTCATGTGTGTATTAATATGCATGTGTGTGCTTGCATGTGGATTAATGTGCACGTGTGTGTGTTTGTGTTTTATGTGTGTGTGTGTGTGTGTTTGTATATTTGTGTTGTGTGTATTAATTTGTATGTGTGTATTTGTGTTTTATGTGTGTGTGTGTTTGTGTGTTTGTATATTTGTGTTGTGTATTAATTTGTATGTGTGTATTTGTGTTTTATGTGTGTGTGTGTTTGTATATTTGTGTTGTGTGTATTAATTTGTATGTGTGTATTTGTGTTTTATGTGTGTGTGTGTGTTTGTATATTTGTGTTGTGTGTATTAATTTGTATGTGTGTATTTGTGTTTTATGTGTGTGTGTGTTTGTGTGTTTGTATATTTGTGTTGTGTATTAATTTGTATGTGTGTATTTGTGTTTTATGTGTGTGTGTGTGTTTGTATATTTGTGTTGTGTGTATTAATTTGTATGTGTGTATTTGTGTTTTATGTGTGTGTGTGTGTGTGTGTTTGTATATTTGTGTTGTGTATTAATTTGTATGTGTGTATTTGTGTTTTATGTGTGTGTGTGTGTTTGTATATTTGTGTTGTGTGTATTAATTTGTATGTGTGTATTTGTGTTTTATGTGTGTGTGTGTGTTTGTATATTTGTGTTGTGTGTATTAATTTGTATGTGTGTATTTGTGTTTTATGTGTGTGTGTGTTTGTATATTTGTGTTGTGTATTAATTTGTATGTGTGTATTTGTGTTTTATGTGTGTGTGTGTGTTTGTATATTTGTGTTGTGTGTATTAATTTGTATGTGTGTATTTGTGTTTTATGTGTGTGTGTGTGTTTGTATATTTGTGTTGTGTGTATTAATTTGTATGTGTGTATTTGTGTTTTATGTGTGTGTGTGTGTTTGTATATTTGTGTTGTGTGTATTAATTTGTATGTGTGTATTTGTGTTTTATGTGTGTGTGTGTGTGTGTGTGTGTTTGTATATTTGTGTTGTGTATTAATTTGTATGTGTGTATTTGTGTTTTATGTGTGTGTGTGTGTGTTTGTATATTTGTGTTGTGTATTAATTTGTATGTGTGTATTTGTGTTTTATGTGTGTGTGTGTGTTTGTATATTTGTGTTGTGTGTATTAATTTGTATGTGTGTATTTGTGTTTTATGTGTGTGTGTGTTTGTATATTTGTGTTGTGTATTAATTTGTATGTGTGTATTTGTGTTTTATGTGTGTGTGTGTGTTTGTATATTTGTGTTGTGTATTAATTTGTATGTGTGTATTTGTGTTTTATGTGTGTGTGTGTGTGTGTGTTTGTATATTTGTGTTGTGTATTAATTTGTATGTGTGTATTTGTGTTTTATGTGTGTGTGTGTGTTTGTATATTTGTGTTGTGTATTAATTTGTATGTGTGTATTTGTGTTTTATGTGTGTGTGTGTGTTTGTATATTTGTGTTGTGTGTATTAATTTGTATGTGTGTATTTGTGTTTTATGTGTGTGTGTGTGTGTGTTTGTATATTTGTGTTGTGTATTAATTTGTATGTGTGTATTTGTGTTTTATGTGTGTGTGTGTTTGTATATTTGTGTTGTGTGTATTAATTTGTATGTGTGTATTTGTGTTTTATGTGTGTGTGTGTGTGTGTGTGTTTGTATATTTGTGTTGTGTATTAATTTGTATGTGTGTATTTGTGTTTTATGTGTGTGTGTGTTTGTATATTTGTGTTGTGTGTATTAATTTGTATGTGTGTATTTGTGTTTTATGTGTGTGTGTGTGTGTGTGTGTTTGTATATTTGTGTTGTGTATTAATTTGTATGTGTGTATTTGTGTTTTATGTGTGTGTGTGTTTGTATATTTGTGTTGTGTATTAATTTGTATGTGTGTATTTGTGTTTTATGTGTGTGTGTGTGTGTTTGTATATTTGTGTTGTGTATTAATTTGTATGTGTGTATTTGTGTTTTATGTGTGTGTGTGTTTGTGTGTTTGTATATTTGTGTTGTGTATTAATTTGTATGTGTGTATTTGTGTTTTATGTGTGTGTGTGTGTTTGTATATTTGTGTTGTGTGTATTAATTTGTATGTGTGTATTTGTGTTTTATGTGTGTGTGTGTTTGTGTGTTTGTATATTTGTGTTGTGTATTAATTTGTATGTGTGTATTTGTGTTTTATGTGTGTGTGTGTGTTTGTATATTTGTGTTGTGTGTATTAATTTGTATGTGTGTATTTGTGTTTTATGTGTGTGTGTGTGTTTGTATATTTGTGTTGTGTGTATTAATTTGTATGTGTGTATTTGTGTTTTATGTGTGTGTGTGTTTGTATATTTGTGTTGTGTATTAATTTGTATGTGTGTATTTGTGTTTTATGTGTGTGTGTGTGTGTGTTTGTATATTTGTGTTGTGTATTAATTTGTATGTGTGTATTTGTGTTTTATGTGTGTGTGTGTGTGTGTTTGTATATTTGTGTTGTGTATTAATTTGTATGTGTGTATTTGTGTTTTATGTGTGTGTGTGTGTTTGTATATTTGTGTTGTGTATTAATTTGTATGTGTGTATTTGTGTTTTATGTGTGTGTGTGTTTGTATATTTGTGTTGTGTATTAATTTGTATGTGTGTATTTGTGTTTTATGTGTGTGTGTGTGTGTGTGTGTTTAGTGTGGAAGAGTCGTGAGTTCATCTGGTCATATTAAGATGCTGAATTTGGGTCAAAGATAAAAGATAATAAACAAGCAGAACACGGAAACAAACAAATAACAAAATAATTCTAAGAGCTGGACAAATTGTGAGTTTTATATATTAAATCAGCAGAAGATATTTGTTCTATTCATATTTTTTCTTTGCAAAATAGATTCTCTTTAGACAAGAAAAACCCAGGTCTTGTATTTGCCCTCTATAGAGTCCACATTAAACTGGAAACCTTAAAAAAATACCGAACTTGTTGAATAAAAAAAAGATGTGTGTTCGTTACTGAATTCCGTATCCATGACGCTAAAACGTGTGTGATTAATTTTACGAGAAGCAGACGCACGTGTCCGGCACACTGTAACACTAACTCTCACTACAGCGTCACTTTCTGACACAAACTGGGATTTTATGTGGGTTTGGTTTTACATGACACACACTGATCAGTTCACTTCAGGTCAGAATAACACTGAGTCTGTATATGGAGGACAGACACTAGTTAAAGTATCAGGGTCGGGGTTTGTAACATCAACACCGGATTTATTATTTAGTTTGGAGAAATATAGAATATAGTAAAGAGACTCTTAGAGACATGTGTGTTATAGGTCTCAGAGTTAGCATGAAAGAAACTAGCTAAACTAGCATGAACTGGAGTAAACGATGGGGTGTTGCCTGTTAATGATGAGTGATGTAATAAACTCAAAACATGCCACCATTGTCACCGCTATCCTCTCATTTTTTCTTCTAATAAGATGGTGTCCTGAGCTGTCGAGAGAGAGAGAGAGAGGGAGAGAGAATTTTGCGTTAAAGCATTCATAGTCAAAAATTTAGTGCATAAAAGGAACTTCCATAAAACTGATTGCATAAAAGGACCTTCCATAAGTTCATCCATCCATCCATCCATCAATATTCTGTACTGGTTATCCTTCACAGGGTCACACAAGCCGGAAACTAATAGTAAATTTGTGTCAACTCATCACTGGGCACAAATACAGGTGTAAGCGTGACTGGATGGATGTAAGGGAGGAATGGAGGAAGGGAGTGAGGGAAGAAGGAAGGAAGGAAGGAAGGAAGGAAGGAAGGAAGGAAGGAAGGAAGGAAGGAAGGAAGGAAGGAAGGAAGGAAGGAAGGAAGGAAGGAAGGAAAAATGGAAGGAGGAAAAAAGAAGGTAAAAAGGAAGGAAGGAGGAAGGGAGGAAGGCAGGGAGGGAGGAAGGAATGGAGAAAGGAATGGAAGGAGGAAAGAAGGAATGAAGGAGGGAAAGAAAGAAAGAAAGAAAGAAAGAAAGAAAGAAAGAAAGAAAGAAAGAAAGAAAGAAAGAAAGAAATATTCCTGAACTTCGCTTGCACCATTAAGAACTGGACAGTAACTGATGACTCAATGACACTAATTCCCATGTTTTATGTGACCTGTACTTCATCATCTTCTCTTATGGAGATTTTCCTAGCCACTATTGCCTCCGCGTTGCCCATCAGGGATAAATATAAATTTAAATATAAATTATATAACTTATTTAGAGTTTTTATATTTTTGTAAAACTGTTTTGTGACAGTTAAAAGTCTCATACTAATAAAACTTCTCTGGACATTAAAATCCATTGTTTTATTTTGTCCCTCAGCAGGTCGATTCTTCACTTTAAACTCTCCATGCAGAAATTTTCAGAAATGTCCAGGGAGGTGTCTGTGGAAGAAGTTCCAGTAAAGTATAGAACAATTGTCCGCTCACAATCCAGCTCATTCACTGCCTCTGTGCATTATGTATTGTTGTCCCTACAGTTTTTCAGCCAATCGCAAGGCTGCTTTTGGACTTATGTGAGGATAATAGGAATGTCATGAAGATTATCTGTAGAAGCGACGCCTCTATCAGACGTCTAAAGTTCACCATGATGTCACGCGTTTGGAATGAGACCCATTATACCCGACTCTTGTGCATGTATCAAACCGAATAGCACATTTCCTGTTCTCTGGTACTGTGTCCTTTGCAGATTAGAGATCTGAGGAAACTTGAAATTTTCCGTCTGCACTTGTCCTGCTTTGCTTTAAACTCGCCGTATACGCCAAAACATTTAATCCACACACGACTGAGCGTAACTTTTGTCCTGGAAAGAGGTTAGTGGGTGGGGAGTTTCTGGAGTTTCCCATCCAAAAACAATGACTAGACAATGACAGTATTTCTTACAATTCACATTCCTCAAACTAAAGTAAAGTAAATGAAGAAATCGAATATGAATTTTTGCCCCACATCCAGAGTGTTGGTCAGTGGTAAGGATTCCAGACTTATTTATTTACTGCCATTTCAGTTTTTCACCTAGCTAGCCATTGAGCGTCTTCACATACACGATGTTTGGTGTGGATTTGATGCTCATATATTCCCGTACAACAGACAAATACATTAGCTTAGCGTTTACACTAGTTTAACTGATGATCCTTCTTCGAAACTTTGTCTCCTCATCATTTTTCATTCTAAATGCTGGTGCAATAACATAGACACAGCTTTCCAGACGTAATTTGACTGATGGCCTGTCTGAATTTTAGTCAAAACATCTCAGTTTTAGTGGAAAAACATATGACTTCGGGTTCAGTGGACGTTTTTTACGTGCAATCTGTAGCTAGCTTTTAACCAAGCCATGAACATCTGTGCACATCTCTGTTCAGCTGTGCTCACTCTGTGCTAAGCTAACCAACTGCTAATCATGGTCTGGAAAGAGGACAAATGAAACAGACCCACTATATTTCTTCTGTGGAACAGCTGTTCTGGATTTTGATGGAAAAGTCTGACTACTTAAGTGTTTCTTTCTTCTTCTTCTTCTTCTTCTTCTTCTTCTTCTTCTACTCTCTCTCTCTCTCTCTCTCACTGCCAACCTATGAGCCTCTGACATGACTAGCTCTGACTAGCTGACATGCTGTATTCATAACGCTTCTCAGTGACTGACTGATCTTAAAAAATCATAGTAAAGGTCCACAGAAATCACCAAACTGTTCACACATGAAAGGAACTCTGAAACTTTGACAAGCTTAAATCAATAAAGGAAACAAGACGGAGAGTGTGATCAGATCGGCTAAAATTGGACCTAAATCCTTTGGGTCTGAAACAGATGGCAGGGCCAGACAGCAGAAACACACGGTCTTTGTTTGAACTGATGTGATAATCAGAGGCAGAACAGAGGTGTAAAAAAAAAATTAAGCAAAATAGTGTGCAATGAATAAAATGAGAACAAGAAACCCTGGAGAGCTACATCTGGAGTGCATCCCTTGTCTTTGTATCTGTGTATCATTATATTTCTCTCTCTGCCTATCAATCTGTTTATTGATCCATCTAAACATTCTTTCTTTTATAGCTTTAGGCAATTTATTCCATTTCTGACTGCAGTCGGTTGTGTGTTAGCGGATAAGCGGCACTGCATGAACTGAATCTGCTTACCAAGTGGCGAGAGTGTGGAGATTCGATACATCCTCACTAGGATGTGGTGCTGTCTGATGACACTGTGGGTCTAAAATGTACAATCTACACAAGATTAGCTGCAAACAAAGCAGAGGATTAAAATAAAACAACAAAAAACAGGGTTGCAACAAATAGCAATCATTAGGGATTGTGATTGTTGTGATCATGTTGATAGATAGATAGATAGATAGATAGATAGATAGATAGATAGATAGATAGATAGATAGATAGATAGATAGATAGATAGATAGATAGATAGATAGAGCCGGGCAGATCAGATGCAGTGTGAGCAGGTTAATTGCTCTGAGGGCTTCAGACTTTTGCCGCCATGTTCCACTTTAAACAGATCCACAGCAGGTCTGTCTGCGGCTGACCAGCTGAGAACAAACATTTGTGTGTGTGTGTGTGTGTGTGTGTGAACCTTGAAGCAGATGGGCTGAGTGCTGGCACACTACACACTTATGCATTCCTAAGAAGGAGGAGTGTGGAAGGACTGGGGATCAGATGAATTTCACCATACAGTGATAATAATAATGATTTACTTTCACTGAGCCATCTTTCCTCACCATGCCCTTTGGAAGCCACACACACACACACACACACACAGCTCTGAGTCATGCTATGAAACATACAGGGATTTGGCATTGGCATTAGTGCTGGTTTTACACATTTAACACACTGTTAAGTCTAATCAGACTCCTTAATGAGTTGAATCTTTTAAAAATACTTTCCAATTCAGCCTTTTTGTTCATCAATTTTACAGTATTTGGCTGACAATCTTATCCAGAGCAACTTACATTTATACAAGTGAGCAGTAGAAGGTTAGGAGCCTTGCTCCAGGGCCCAGAGGTGGCACCTTGGTGGCCCTGTGATTCAAACTCACAACCCTTTAATCTGTAGTCCAACACCTTAACCTCTGAGCTACCTTTTCCTACAGCACAGCTGTTCATGAACTTCTAATGTTCTCAGTGAAGTATCAGAGCAAACAGACATTCTTTCAGCAATTGTAGAAATGACTCATTGATGCGAGAGAGGTCAGAGGACAAACTCGTTGATGAGAGAGGTCAAAAGAGAAATTTGTTAATGAGAGAGGTCAGAGGAGAAACACGTTGATGAGAGAGGTCAGAGGAGAAACTCCTTGAGGAGAGAGGTCAGAGGAGAAACTCTGTGATGACGGAGCTCAGAGGAGAATGTTCAGACTGGTTGCTTCAGATTGAACTTTGCATCTCAGACGGACGGTTTACAGCAACACCAGTTTCCAAGAACCTGGGATCCGAAGGTACACTCAGTGCAATCTCACCCAAACTGGTTAGGTGAAGAATGGAAAAAAACATGATGCTATTTCTTGTCCAGTTTCAGCACCCAAAGTACCTCTGATTCCTGTTCTTGTATGAGTGGAATCCAGTGTGGTCTTCAGCTGTTGTAGCCCAAGTGCCCCAAGGTTTGAGGTGCTATTTCCCTCAGCAAATTGGTTTTAAATTAAAGCCATGTGATTTCAATTATAGGGGAAAAAAATGTGGACTACAAATTCACCAAAAAACCCAGCAACATGGAACCAGTAGGGCAGTTACATGAGGGTACTTCATGTAGGGAGGGATATGAACCATCCTCTGCACAGGATATGTCACATGTAAAGGGAACAAGTACGGAGTTGCAAGTATACAAATCTGGAAATAACTAGATCTTGTATGAGAGTTTAAGTGGAATCCGATGTTGTGAAGAAATCTCCAGAATATGGTGGTGATTAATGTGATGTGCTCGCAATGAGTTTCTGAGTCATGTGTGCTGGATGGACTATAAAGCAATGGGCAATAGTGGAGCAGTCCAGCATAACTGGTGAATAGATCACCAGCTCTGCTTTGTCAGGATTGAGTTCCATCCAAAAAGCGATGTCAGAGAGGTAATGCGATCCCTTCTGAAAGGTAGATGAAGTAAAAAGGAAGTATAGTTACATGTAACTGTGGTAGGAGAAGCCCTGAGATCTGATCACTGAGCCCAGAGATTTAAAGGATATGGAAAACAAAAAACAGGGGGAACAAAAAAAAAAAAAAAAACCTGATCCCTGGGGACCTCCTGTAGTGAGGCTGTAAGGTAATGAACCTGAATCTCTCGAGGCTATGTGGTGGGTTTAATCCTGTACATATGGTGAAAACCAGGCTAGAGTGATTCAAGATCTGGTCTTTCATTGTATAAAAGGCTGACGATCAAAGGTTTAGTGGGATGAGGATTGAGAATGAATCGGAGACTCTTCTGTTACTGGAAGTATTCCCTGTCCTCATTTTCGATGAGTGAGCAACAGAAAAAGGAAGCATTCTTTGGAGGACATGGTATAATCACACATTCAATGTAGACACGTATACAAATGAATTATTGGCCTGTGTGAATGCAAAACAATTTGATATGAAAGTGGTATTTTTTATTCGATTCATACTGGTCCAAATATTTCCACCAATCATTAGAAATGTACAGTGTTCTATTACTTTATGTCAGAATTAGGGACATAAGCGAGTGCTAATACATTATTCAGATTGGTTCTAAATAAATACACCTAAATACAGATATGAATAATTTGCACACTGTTCTGATAAAATAAACCACTAATGGTTATCACGACGCTGATTAACACACGTCTGAAAGGCTGCAGTGTATTTTCAGTATTTTTAATAGCTGGGTTTAGGTGTTTTGATCATTTCTGGAACCAAAACCTACAAATTTGGTGAAACAAAATCCCATGAATCCCATGAGCTCTGGCCTCCCAGCCTCTCCCACCCCTAGAGTTAGATGCCATTGTGGTTGACACCTAATCTGAAATATATTATATTGCCTTTAAATAACTGTAACTGAACAACTTACAAGGCAACAAGTCTATTTGCGTAAGTCAGAATTTTATTTCATTGACAGAAGGGTCTGTGAGGAAAACTCGCTCACTCCTACTTTCTGTTTTATTCATTCATTTTAGGAATTGTTATTAGAAATATTGCTTTAGCTACGGAGAAAGAGATTGCATGCTAATAGATTGAAATGTTACTGTAAACATTCGAGGACACAATCGAACAAAACACAATTAAATGAAGAGTTATTTATTCAAACAAACTAGTGTTTGTCTTATATACTGTACCATTCTAGACCCTTATTGTTTACTAACCAGTTTTCCTGTAGTTAGTGTCGCCTTTAAACCTACTACATTTTGTGTAACAGTCTTCCAGAGTTGAATAAATTCTTTCGAATGAAAAGTTTTGATTTTTTGAACACAGTTAATGATGATAACCACAATAAAGCGCCCGAGTTTGTCAGTGTGCATGAAACATCTCTAAACATTTTCCAGTCCAACCTGGTAACCAGATGTGTAGAAGCTGTAGTATATGTCACTTTTTAATCCCGCAGATGTATGTAAGACATGCAGGTGAGTGTTTAAACAATGCGGCTCACGTCATCGATGCTTCTAAAGATGAAACCGGGCCCCTCCGCATCGCGTCACTTATTCCCCAAAACATCATGCTCCTTTGTGTTTTATTCATTGTCTTCCTGTCAGCTCAAACCAGTCTGGTCATTCTCCTCTTATTCTTTTCTCCCATCAGCAAGGTGTTTCAGCCTGCACACCCTCAGGATGTTTTTTGTTTTTACACACCATGGTATATAAACACCAGAAACTGTTGTGTCTGAAAATCCCAGGATCAGCAGTTTTTGAAATGCTCAGTTCAGACGTCTGGTACAAACATCCATACCATGGACAAAGTCACACAGAGATCAGACATTTTGCTTGATGTAAACATTAGCTGAACTTTTGACCTGTATTGGCATGATTTATTTATTTATTTATTTTTTGCATCGTGCTGCTGCAACATGATTAGATAACTCTATGGTGTACAGGTGTTCCTAATAAAGTGGACAGTGAGTGTATGTTATACAGTTGTCCTGAATTATGGAAGCAGAAATGTACAGTGGTCAATGGCTGCGGTCAAAGAAAATCTATAATGGGATCTTTTTTTATTTCCTTAGATAGTTAGAGAAAACCATGATTTAAAAAAAAAAGCAGGAAAGAATTGCAGAATTAATTAATTAATTAATTAATTAATTAATTAATTATCAATTTATTTATGTATTTATTCATTTTTTTAATCACATTTATCTAATTTCTCCATATGTTTCTGTATCCAGAATGTGGACACTGTTGTAACTCTTTATTTAGACAAAGATAATCTCTTGAATCCTGTACGCTTCTTATAAAAAGGCAGTTTCCGAGTGTGGGAGCACTCATTAGTCGTTTGTGTATACGTTCTGTCGGGGTGGAAACACTTATCGTGTAAGATGTAAAGCCTTAACAGTTTGTTCACACTGAGAGGAGATGGAGGTTAACGAGGAACAGGTTTAATTACGGATTAAGAGGAAATTCCTCAGTGGCGGCGCGAGGCGTCAATCTGGAAAGGTCACAATGTTTTGGTTTCCTCATTAACACAGCGTCAGGTTCGTTTAAAGTTCTAATGATGAGAGGCTTAGCTTCAGACTTTACACAGTATCCTTTCTTCAGTAAAAAAAAGCAGAAGGAAAGGATCAAGTGAGGAAAAAACTGAGTGAGTGAAATAGTGGAATAAAAAATGGGCCAGTGAATTCATGCAAACATGAAGATAAACCTGATGGAGGAATGAGAAAAGGTTTGATGTGCTTAATTGAGAGAGAAAGAGAAAGAAAGAAAGAAAGAAAGAAAGAAAGAAAGAAAGAAAGAAAGAAAGAAAGAAAGAAAGAAAGAAAGAAAGAAGTGTCCAAAAGTGAGCTGATAACTGAAGTGATGAAGATGGTAGGAAAAAAATAGAGGGTGAAAGAAAGAAAGAAAGAAAGAAAGAAAGAAAGAAAGAAAGAAAGAAAGAAAGAAAGAAAGAAAGAAAAAGAAATGATAGAGGAATTGAAAATGGAAGAGAAAAAGACAAGGAAAGGAGAAAAGGAAGGGGACAGGACTAAAATGGAAGAGTGGTTAAGAAAGAAAGAAAGAAAGAAAGAAAGAAAGAAAGAAAGAAAGAAAGAAAGAAAGAAAGAAAGAAAGATGGAAGAAAGGGAAGAAAGAGAGATAGACACAGAGAAGCAAAGAAGACGTGATTAAAAAGGAAGAGTGATCAAAGAAAGAAAGAAAGAAAGAAAGAAAGAAAGAAAGAAAGAAAGAAAGAAAGAAAGAGAAAGAAAGGATAGAGGAATTGAAAATGGAAGAGAAAAAGACAAGGAAAGGAGAAAAGGAAGGGGACAGGACTAAAATGGAAGAGTGGTTAAGAAAGAAAGAAAGAAAGAAAGAAAGAAAGAAAGAAAGAAAGAAAGAAAGAAAGAAAGAAAGAAAGAAAGAAAGAAAGAAAGAAAGAAAGAAAGAAAGAAAGAAAGAAAGAAAGAATTAACAAATGGAAGAAAGTGATACAAAGAGTTTTTTCTATCAGTCAGTCTGTCTCTCCTGTTGTGTGGAACTCTACAGTATAATAATCTCAGAGTGAAGCGGTCAGTGCAGACTGTGTGCCTGTGCACTTTGCAGTAAAACCCCACAGTCACAGTCATATTGTTTTGTCTTTCTTCAAGGACTCTGGCGTCTCTCCATATCCACACCGGAGACAAAACCCAGCGCTGACACCGAGACTGGATGCTGTTCTGTGATGTAGCCAACAATCCTAATTTGCGGTCATCAAGTTGGAAAAAAACAGAGATGTTGAGCTAAGCCAGGGTTTTTTCCTGGACACACACACCTCTCTGTGCACTATAAAGCATCTCTCTTCTGGATATTGCTGCGCTTCTGGATATTGGTGGGAATGTGTTGTGTCCTTTAGCTGACCGGAGGAATGTCTTTTTAAATGAGACAGAGAGAGAGAGAGAGATAAGACACGTCGTGTCAGTGATGGGAAACACTGGTTGTGAGAAATTTTGACACCGATTTTTTTCCCATTTGTTGAGTTTGAATCCAAAGGCAAATTGATTCTTTTGGTCCATTTGCTGTTTTGTTTGGTTTTAATTTTTTCAATTTATTAAAGAACAATAGGTCATGCTTATTATTCTTGTATCTTTTGCGTTATAGGAGCTTTAAACAGTTGTTCTCTCACCAGGCTGGAAATTAAAAAGAAAATAATGTTACAGAGAACCCAATAAACAAACTCTCTCCTGAAGAATTTCCCTTGCTGCTGGTTCCAAAACACTGACGCTAAGGAATCCTTCCATAAATATTAAATTAATGTTTCCGTACAGAAAACGTCATTAAATCCATGTTTACAGGTCTGTCTTTGTTCTTCTTCTTCTTCTTATTATCAATTCACAAGATAAGTTTAATCTAGTTTACAAAACTTTGGATTTGAACACAAAATCAGAAGTGAGAATTTTAGTTTTGCAGTGTTAATGTAGTTCATAAGCACTAATCCCACCCCTCACCTTAACCTCGCCCCTCTCCTGTGCCCCATTTCTCATTTACAGTAGTGTCCCTCACACACAACCGTACACAGTATGATGTAAAAATAGAATAAGTAAATGTAGTGGATAAACACTAACTCCGCCCCTCACCCTAACCCCGCCCATCTCCTTAACCTCGCCCCTCTCCTGTGCCCCATTTCTTATCTACAATAGTGTGTCTCACACACAACCATATACAGTATGATATAAAAATAAAATAATTGAGGCTGGTAAGAACTAATCCCGCCCCTCATCTTAACTCCGCCTACACCTTAACCCCGCCACATTTCTCATTTACAATAGTGTCTCACACACACAGTAAGATGTAAAAAAAAGAAGAGAATTTAGTTGATAAGCACTAGCCCCGCCCCTCACCCTAACCCCGCCCCACTCTTGTGCCCTGTTTTTCATCTACAATAGTGTCTCTAGTCTTGCAGTATGACGTAAAAAAAAAAGGGAAAGGAGCTGATAAGCACTAGTCCTGCCCCTCACATTAACTCCACCCCTCACCTTAACCCTCCTCTATGCCCTGTTTCTCATTTAAAATAGTGTCTCTCACACACAACCATACACAGTATGATGTAAAAATAAAGTAAGTGAGTGTAGCACTAACCCCACCCCTCTTCTTATTTTCAGTAGTGTCTCACTCACACAGCTATAGTTGTTGTTCTTCTTTCGCCTGCTCCCATTTCGGGGTCGCCACAGCAGATCATTTGGTCTGCATGTTTTGATTTGGCACAGGTTTTATGCCGGATGCCCTTCCTGACACAACCCCCCCATTTAATCTGAGTTAACACTTCAGGGTTAGCGCCCTGCCTGGGAATGAGAGCGCGGGATCCTGCCGCTGGACAGTATGATGTAAAAATGAAATACAACAAAACAAAAAAAATATATAAAAAATAAGTAAGAATAAAAATAGAAACAGATATAAATATATGTAGAAACATAAAAATATATATAGAACATATAAAAATTGAAACAGAACATTATGACTATTGTGAGAAAAGTGCAGATGTGTGAGACTATTGTGAATAATGCCCAGCTTTGGAGCTGTTTCTTTGATCCCAAGCTGACGTGGCCTTTTTTTACGTGAACCGTGTTTGACAGCAGCCATAAACATCAGTGAGAAACAACAGTACACGATCAGCCCACATTCACACGACACAGGGTTTTCCTTTTACCCAAGAACCAATTGTGTACAAAAAGGGCAAAGAGTTTAAACAGTTTCAATCTAAACGCCTATAGCACTAATCTGCTTCAGAATGGCACGCCTTGTGTGCCACACAGATTCAAATCAGATCCTAGCATAAACATTTAACCGATCTGCTGTGTGTCTTTTCACCCTAAAGGTTAAAGGTTTGAAGGTGCAGATATAAACACTGCAAATTGTTAACATATGGCCTGGCAGAAGAAGAGTACCGTGCCTTTTTTTCTAATAAAAGCAGAGGGAACGAGTGAAGAAAAGGTTGTGTTGGTGAAATAATGAGGAAAGTAATTGGTGAATTAGACGTATAGCTTCTGAATGAATGTGTGGATACGGCAAGATAAAGGTGATGAAGGGATGAATGAAAGTTTGAAGTGCCAATGATTGAGCTGATGACTGAAGTGATGTTTATGGTGGGAATCAAGAGAAAAACAGAGAGTGAAAATAGACAGAGAGAAAGAAAGAAAGAAAGAAAGAAAGAAAGAGGGAAGAAGGGACCAGTAAAAGAGAAAGAAGGGAGGATAGACAAATCAAAGAATGGAAGAGAGAGACAAAGAAAGGAACAAATACCTGACTAATAAAGGAAGAGTGACCCAAAAAGAAAGAAAGAAAGAGGGAAGAAGGGACCAGTAAAAGAGAAAGAAGGGAGGATAGACGAATCAAAGAATGGAAGAGAGAGACAAAGAAATGGACAAATACCTGACTAATAAAGGAAGAGTGACCCAGAAAGAAAGAAAGAAAGAAAGAAAGAAAGAAAGAAAGAAAAAAAAAATTGTGGAATTGTGTGCAGTTCAACTCAGTTTCAGTTTAATCAAGCGTCCTGATTGGTCAGCTGCTGTTATGACATCAAAAATTCCCCAAAACATCAACAGCGATCTTCTTATCAGAACTCACTAAAAAAGAAAAAACTGTAGAACACAACCACAGTGCCCACTTGCCTTGTAATAAGAAAACACACACACACACACACACACACACACACACGCTTAGGAAGGAATGTGGTAAACAGACAATCAGAGACACACTGCTGTTTTAAAGCAGTGTTAATGTGTCTATACTTAGCAGTAATGGTGTTAAGAGTGCTGAAGCTTAGGAAGCAGACATCTTCTTCCGTTATGAAACATTTCATGAGTGAAAAGGAAACACTGGAGATGCTTACATTCCATCCCAAACAGTACACTGTGTTCTTATTAAAACATTTCGGCATTTTAGCTTTCAGCTCCCAGAGATCACACTTTGACACTTTTGGGTGTTTGTTTTATGATTTTGGACAGTGATAGAGTGAGAGAGGGAAAGAACGAAATTCAAAACCTTCCTCTAAGGAGCAACCTGAGCATCTGAAATTACAACTCACAGATGCCTACAACGCTGAGGAAGGCAGGAAATGACAAGAAAGAAAGAAAGAAAGAAAGAAAGAAAGAAAGAAAGAAAAAGAGAGAGAGAGAGAGAGAGAGAGAGACCAAAAGAGGGAAGGATTTGTATGTGACTAAAATGGAAGATTGTTCAAGAAAGAAAGAAAGAAAGAAAGAAAGAAAGAAAGAAAGAAAGAAAGAAAGAAAGAAAGAAAGAACGGGTAGAGGAATTAAAGAATGGAAGAGAGAGACCAAAAGAGGGAAAGATATGTGAATAAAATGGAAGAGTGTTCAAAAAAGAAAGAAAGAAAGAAAGAAAGAAAGAAAGAAAGAAAGAACTGGTAGAGGAATTAAAGAATGGAAGAGAGAGACCAAAAGAGGGAAAGATATGTGAATAAAATGGAAGAGTGTTCAAAAAAGAAAGAAAGAAAGAAAGAAAGAAAGAAAGAAAGAAAGAAAGAAAGAAAGAAAGAACGGGTAGAGGAATTACAGAATGGAAGAGAGAGACCAAAAGAGGGAAAGATATGTGAATAAAATGGAAGTGTTCAAAAAAGAAAGAAAGAAAGAAAGAAAGAAAGAAAGAAAGAAAGAAAGAAAGAAAGAAAAAGAGAGAGAGACCAAAAGAGGGAAGGATTTGTATGTGACTAAAATGGAAGATTGTTCAAGAAAGAAAGAAAGAAAGAAAGAAAGAAAGAAAGAAAGAACGGGTAGAGGAATTACAGAATGGAAGAGAGAGACCAAAAGAGGGAAAGATATGTGAATAAAATGGAAGAGTGTTCAAAAAAGAAAGAAAGAAAGAAAGAAAAAGAGAGAGAGACCAAAAGAGGGAAGGATTTGTATGTGACTAAAATGGAAGATTGTTCAAGAAAGAAAGAAAGAAAGAAAGAAAGAAAGAAAGAAAGAAAGAAAGAAAGAAAGAAAGAAAGAAAGAACGGGTAGAGGAATTACAGAATGGAAGAGAGAGACCAAAAGAGGGAAAGATATGTGAATAAAATGGAAGAGTGTTCAAAAAAGAAAGAAAGAAAGAAAGAAAGAAAGAAAGAAAGAAAGAAAGAAAGAAAGAAAGAAAGAAAGAACGGGTAGAGGAATTAAAGAATGATAGACAGAGAGAGACCAAAAGAGGAAAATATATGTGACTAAAATGGAAGTGTTCAAGAAAGAAAGAAAGAAAGAAAGAAAGAAAGAAAGAAAGAAGGGATACAGGAATTAATGAATAGAAGAGAGACTAAAATGGAAGAGTGAGAAAGAAACAATGAAAGGATAGAATTAATGAATGGAAGATAGAGACACCAAAAGAGGAAAGGATATGTGACTTAAATGGAACAGTGTCTGAGAAAAAAAGAAAGAAAGAAAGAAAGAAAGAAAGAATTTCTGCTTTGAAAAGCATCTCTAAATGATGTGTGATTGTACCCTGCTATGGGTTGGAACTTTGAGCAGATTGTCCTCTGCCTTGTGTCCCGAGTCCAGTTCCCTGTGTAGGTCATGTTGGATAAACAGTACAGAAAATGAATGGATTGATCAATGAATGGTCACTTAGTTAAAAAAAATTCAGTCGACATCATCCTGTGGTCCGAAACGATTAACACACACTGTGCATAAAACAATCTCGCAAACTAGATAATCACTCCATCACTGACACCATATCGGAAACATAACCCGTGACCGTAAACATTCCCAAACTTATCATATGTTATATCTGTTCCTTTTCCACCACTACATTATTTCTTTGCCTCATGGGACCTCATGGGTAGATAAACACGCAGTGACGGTTCGAGGTGCATTTACTCTTTCTACGTATAAACACCAGCGTTCCACAGAAATTAAGAGGAATTGTTTGTTAGGAAAGCTCTTCAAACTCACTCTCTAAACGGGAATGTTAGTGAGGGGAGCACTTGAAACACTTCAGATTTCAGGCAAAACAGATTCACAAGAAAAAAAACCCTTCATTTAATAATTTAGCAGTATTTAGCAGTAGTTGCTTCACTATAGATATATATATATATATATATATATATATATATATATATATATATATATATATATATATATATATATCCCTAACTATGGTTTAACTATGAGAACTGAGTGGGCGTGTCTGATTGCATAACAATGCTAGAAAATGCTAAAGAAATAAGAAGTGTTTCCACTGCACCTTTTTATTGCATTACACAAATGAGTCATGAAAACTGCATGTGGTGTCGTATTCTGTACACGCGGTGATGGTGGATAAGTGGTTTGTTTTGCACTCCACTAAAATTTAGCTTTTCCAGCTAATAAATAATCGGCACTGATAAACAGACTCAACGGAGCACGATACTCCAGAGTGCAGAAGCATCGTAAATATGGCATCTCACATAACTTCTTACTATGACGTGCAGCTTATTAACCATTTATTAACCACCGAGATCAAATCAAGAGCTGCGTCCCAAACGACCTACTGCACCCTGTGCACTAACACCGTGGTTCCCTGGTCAAAGAAGCAGGATTTTTATTCACCATGATAATCTTCACAAACGAACCTGAATTATGAATTTTGAAGCCTGTGTATAATCAGCAGAAGTAAAGATAAGTTGTCTTTATTTGTCACATATATATTACTGCACAGTGAAATTCGTTTTTTCGCATATATAAACTATAATATAATATAATATAATATAATATAATATAATATAATATAATATAATATAATATAATATAATATAATATAATATAATATAATATAATATAATATAATTTCACTCTATAAAGTCAGTTCGAACGTGTTAGGTTTGTACCCCACTCTCCCCTATTTTGTGATTTGAACTTTTCCTTTCCTCTCCTTATCATAAGCATTCCCCCTGGAACCCCTCTCTAATGTTGAGATTAATTAGAGAATTAATTACAAGGAAGATCAAACAGCTACGACAAAAAGACGGGCCTCCTTTATCTCCAACCGGCTGCTATAAAGAGCTTTCAGTTCACCTGACAATAAATGGGTTTTCCCCGGTCTCTCCAACACCGCTGATATCTCTCAGATCGCTGCAATGTGATCTGGGTATTACACGCCGAGCGAGCCGTTCTGATTGGCCCTTCTCCCTAATGGCGCAGATCAGGTATCGTCTCTTTGAAAGCAGGAGCGGGATCAAACGTCTGTTCAGCACTTATCAGCTCCATTCAGACGCTCCATTCGGCGCAATAGCGAGTGTGTTCGTGTTAAAACCGTGTGTGAAATTTGCGACGAGCCAGCACAATGAAAAGTTATTACGCTAAAGAGTTCTGTAATAGAGCTGTAACATAAACACACAATAAAATATGCTTGACCGTAGACTGGTCTAGACTATAAAGTGAACCATTTTTGGAGCTTGTGGATGCTTCTGGAATGCACTTAACAGCTAGATGACCTTACACAGACAGATTTACACTTTTTATTTCTTCACGTCCACATTTAGTCCGGGTCGAATCGCCGTCCAAACACTGCAAAGACGGATTGTCCACAATCACTCAGTGCAGTGTAAGCATACCTTCTCCGAGATGAGCGTAAAAGAGGCTTTTCCCATACCTGGTATGCGTGGCATTATGGCTATGTTAACCTTTCCATAACTGTCTTTAATGACCTGACAAAGATTGTTTTTTTCACCTCATACTACTCCTGAAACTGAAATTCCTTTTTTTAATGGACCTACTAAACATGTAGACCAGTGAAAAGCCTATAATGCATCATGCGGGTGAGGAAAACGGACTTTGCACGAGCAGCTCTCGGGTTGAAATCCGAGGCACTTTTATCATCACCAGACCCATCTCTGAACTTTGTGGAATGTCCTGCACCTCGATGAAAACATTTGCCTGGGATGGATTTCATAAGACTTTATGTCTGCTTGAAATTTAGTGTGTGTTTCAGGTAAACATCTGGTTCCTAAAAATCACCAAAGAACCTAAGCAGACTCCTTTCTCAAAGTATACTTAAATACCTTCTGATAACAAGTGCCTCACAGGAATAATGAGAAATAAAATAGAAATTAAAAATAAAAGTTTAATACAAGTCATATTGACAATGACGTTTTTGCTATACAAAGATATCAAATATCTTCCCTATTTATAAGATATTTAAAGCGTTAATCAGGCACGATTTAAAATAAAAAAGGTGCATGAATATTTTATACAAATAAAATAAAAATCCTAAATAAAGTACCTGATGATAGCCTTCTGGGATCAAAACTTTGCTTAGTTTAAGAAAAAATATTATGTTTCTCAACAAAACATGATTGTGTTACTTAGAATAAACTTAATTTAAACATGTTTAGACTGTTTCTAAAATGAATGTTTGTACAGATTGAATGGTGTAGAGTGAGCGTGATCGATTCACTTAGCATTAACGTTTTTACATTGTGTAATTCCAGGCGCTGATGGGATTTATAATAAATGTTTAGGTGACTAAAACATGCAAAATAGAATAGTATAGTAGTAATATGTGTGTTCTAAAATCCATAAACAAATAATAAAATATTAAATAAAATCAGTTCAGTCATCTTTAATTTCAGTGTATTAATACTCTAAAAAAGGGAATATGTGATCAATGTGAAAAATTGCATATAGTTTACATAAAAATATTACATTTCTCAACAAAACATGATTTCATTGCTTACAGTAATCTTGAAACTTAAACAAGTTTCTAATTATTTGATTGAATGACAGTAGAGTGAGTGTGATTAATTCACATAGAATTAACATAATACTATTCACATAAACCAATCACACTGAAAGGATGTTGGATCTGATGGAAACTATAACTGTAGTATTACAGACTATTAAAACATGCATGGTAGAATAACGTAGTAGTTATGTTTCTGATGCAAGACACCATTGTTCTGATTGTTCTCCGGTTTGGTTTATGGCTTGGTGTTTATTCAGGGCCTTGAAAATACACTCAGTGTACAAAAATGATATGTTACTCAATTCAATCACGTGGAACTGATGTTTGCAATTGAATTCATTGAGTATGTTTTTTTCCACTGTAGTTGATTTGGGTAGGAGGGATGGCATACTCATTTCCCCCTGTCAATCACTGTGATGCTAACTAATACAATGAAAAATAAGGCAAAAAAAAAAAAAAGCATAGTTGGTGCTACATAACCAACACAGAGCTAATGACTAAAAGTAAGTTGTCCTAGCCACATAAAGCACCTTGTGTCAACCTAGCGCAAAGAGTGCAAAGACAAAAAGACAATACAAAACAAAACACTACTGGACAGACACACAAAATACACAAAATAGCGCTGACCAGTATACACTCTGTACAATATGTTATACAGTACAATGCGCAAAAAAGTAGGAGGAAAAGATACACTTGTTGGGCTTTGTTTGTTTTGGACAAAGCAGGTGTTAGCCTCGACCATCCCCGGTTGGTAGTTGTGTGTGTGTATGTGAGAGTTAGGTGTCTGATATGTAACATGCACAGAGGGAGCGAGATTACAAACAGAGCTAAAACTCAAGATAACGGGACTGAAAGCACTGCAGAAATAAAACACAACCTTTCTGAACAATAAGGCGTGAGTGGTGAGCATACAGGACATGTCTAACCGCAACGTGCTAACTCTCAGCTAAACAGGTCTGACAGACAGAACTCTGTAATGAAGTGTGACTCACATGCGGTTTCAACTTTAACCCACTCGTAATTAACAACACAATGGAGATGAAACCGCAAGCTACAATCGTACTTTCTCAACCCCGGGTCACTCAAGAGGCCAAGAGAACAGAGCATGCACTGTAACTCCGGCTTGAAGTTTTACACTGAGTCATTGGATAAATAATAAAAGTGCTGCTGTAAGTCTCTTTTATTACTGAATGGTTTGCTCTTAAAAATGGTTCATTTGGGTTCGGTAAAGAGGTTCAAAGGTTCTGTATTTGGCCTAGAGAACTTATTCCCCCCAAACCTGGCTGTACAGTATGTAGAAACCTTGGAGAGTGATGATATGATTTTATATTTTATATTAAAACGTTTCTACAATTCAACAAATGAATTCAAAAGCTGAAATCAGAGCCATTGCTTTTTTGGAGTTGGATCTCTATGTAGATCTGTGAGAAGATTTTAGATCAAATAGTTGAATAAATTGGTGAAGACTTCAATAAGAGGGAGGAGTTTTGCTGTTATTAATGCTATAGATAATTTATTCATAACACAATGTTGTTGTTTTTGTTTGATAAGGTTTACTCTGTCTACATTTGTATAATAATAATAATAATAATAATAATAACAACAATAATAATGATAAATGATAAATAAGCCCTAAATGAATCTAAAAAGAACTATTTAACTTGGATTCGAAGAACCACATTTCTTTTTTTTTCCATGAAACAAAAAAGCAAACAAACAAAACAAAAACATTATATAAAGATTCATTTTAGTGTTAGAACGATTTTAGCTTCAGTATAGAGTTTATTTTAGGTTCTTTTTAAGAAAGAAGAGCACATCTATCTATCTATCTATCTATCTATCTATCTATCTATCTATCTATCTATCTATCTATCTATCTATCTATCTATCTATCTAGATAGATAGATAGATAGATAGATAGATAGATAGATAGATAGATAGATTTCACATTGGAATAATATGGATTGCGTTAATACTGGGTGAATCGATCACGCTCACTCTACAACATTCAACATCTGGAAACGTCTTTCAATGAAGTGTAGTGTAATCACTTTTTTTTGTTGATATTTTAATGTAAATTACATGATATCTAATCATTTTTCATAAATCCAAGTGACCACATTTTCAAAGTGTCGGTGAGCGGAAGAGGGCAGATCGCTCTTTTGGTTAAGTGTGTTCAAGTCAAGTCAAGTCAAGAAGCTTTTGTTGTCATTTCAACCATATATAGCTGACGCAGTACACTCGAATGAAGCGATGTTTCTCCAGGACCCTGGTGCTACATAACCAACACAGAGCTAATGACTAAAAGTAAGTTGTCCTAGCCACATAAAGCACCTTATAGATAGATCCTATCTATTATTTATAGATATAGATATACTATCTATTACTATCTACACCTTATAGATAGATACTATCTATCTATAGATAGATAGATAGATAGATAGATAGATAGATACTTTATTCATCCCAATGGGAAATTTACAGCTTCTAGCAGTATCCAGAAGCGCAGGTAATAAGGTTATAAATGAAATAAGATAACAATATAACAAAAAATACTAAACACCTGAATTTAAGGGTACAAAAATATAACAAAAATATGACAAAATATAGCAAAAATACAATAAGACAATAAAAACAAACAAAAAAATATAAATATAACAAATAACCTATAATAAAATAAATATAACAAAAATACTGAATACTGAAAGAAGAATTTAAAGGTGCAGATATAATGAGCGTATGTGCAAAAAGATGTATGGTGTGAAGTTTGTTGTACAGTCCAGGACAGAGAGTAGTGTCAGCACTGACTTTTCCCCCCATCCATCCATCCATCCATCCATCCATCCATCTATCTATCTATCTATCTATCTATCTATCTATCTATCTATCTATCTATCTATCTATCTATCTATCTATCTATCTAAGGTGAACATGTTTTTATTGATTAATTTATTTAAACTGTTATTTTGCTTTTATTTCTGCTGTTATTAAGTTCCTAGGGTTGAAGAACATCTCAGTAGTTTTGTTCTTTTCAAGGTACTGGAAAAGACCTTAGTGTAACTGACTCGAGTCGTTCTGCCTATTTAGCAAACTTCTATCATATCCCTTTGTTTTATTGTTTTTAATGTGCCTTCTTTTTAATCTCCTCCTAATGCATGTTTGAATTGTGTATGAAATGTGCTGTATTAATAAACCCGCCTTGCCTTGCTTTGCCTTGTCTAAACCAGCAGCTCTACTGTAAATATGGCTGCTTATACAGTACGCACACGTGTGTTTACTGTGTGTTGAGTGTGTCACGATCTTCAGGATGTTCTAATGTTTTCCTACGTAGGCGTGCTAAAGTATTCAGTCACTCGTACATCATCACGTTTTTATTTGTCTCGCCTGTGTAAAGGAGACAGATGGTCAGAGGACACAATGTGGAGGACGAGAGATACAGTCACACAGAGGGGACAGCGAGAGTGTCAGCATTAGTTTGATCATAAAGGCTTTAAGAATGTAACTTTGTGTTTTAAGGGTTAAATTCGTGGCTGCTTGTGTAATAAAGTATTAACAAAGTGTAATAAAACATAATACAGGGGATTAGGCTTTTTGTCTGGTTTCTGTTATGGATAAACAAGCCCGCACTTAACTTAAATTAACTTTACAATAGAGAATTATGATCAATAATAATAATAATAATAATAATAATAATAATAATACTTTTAGCTAAATATCTAGCAATAATAATAATAATAATAATAATAATAATAATAATAATACGTTTAGCTAAATATCTAGCTAAATAGCTAAATATCTAGCAATTATTATTATTATTATTATTATTATTATTTATAAATGCTTAAAATGATATATTTTAAACAACACCACTTTCTCTGTATGTCCTATAATAAGACACATCTTACTGAGTGAAGAGTTAGAAATGTTAGCTAACTAACCCAACATTAAGTTGTAGCTCATTTCATTCATTTGGAAGGAAGTGTGGAAGTTGGCCCTGTTAAAGCATCACACTCTTTTTAAGCTTCTTTAGCATAACATTTGTCTTACATTTCTGGGATTTGGCAGATGCTCTTATCCAGAGCAACTTACAATTCATGTCATTTTATACAAATGAGCAACTGACGCTAAAGGGCCTTCAAGGTGCCCAGCAGTGGCAGCTTGGTGGACCTGGGATTCAAACTGACAACCTTGAGATCAGTAGTCCAACACCATAACACCTAATACAACACCTTGACTCAGAACCTGCAGCGCAAGTATACACTGAAAATGGAATAGTAAAGAATCTCTTTCACTTTCATTTGCATTAACAACGATGCTGTTTCCTTGAAACTCTCTGCAGAGTCATATTGTCTTATGTGCTAGCTAAGCATCTTGTTGACCTGCTAACTCAAGCTCACTGAGTCGCTAACAGAGTCAAATACCGCAGCTCCGTCAGCGCCGTTTAGAGACGACGGAAGGCGTAACGAAGTGTTCCTTAAGTTTAGAATCACGTCACTTTCATCTCACACCAGTTTAAGACTGATACATGGTCGATGGAATGTACTGTAGAAGTGGGGGATACACCAGAAGAACTGCACCACAATGTGGCCCTTGGTTTATTTTTAATCATCTTGCAAGGAAATATTTTGGAAACCAACCCCATGCTGGAAACATCATGGGTGTCCTCATAAAGCCGGATGTGTTTATATCAGCATGTTCACTGCAGTGGGGTTGTGTGGAGTTAAAGCCGGATTTATTATGCAGTCACAAAAAGTCTCACGATGTGTAGGGTTTTTTTTTTCCTGAGGCTGTGTATATGTGGGAATGTTTTCGTCTGCTGCCCCCATCTGGACATAAAGAGTTCAGTATTCTCAGCAGAAGAGCTTAACAGGATGTGATCACCAGACTAGATCTTCAGACCTATCAGCTTTAATTTCTCTCCTGGTTGGCGTAGGTGTGGGTGTGGGTGTAGGTGTTGGGGCGTGGTCTCTTTCAGGATGATCCATAGGGCATGAAGACTCACTGGATGTTCTGATGAAGCTGAAAATAATCTAAATCATTTCAATTCACTGTGACAATGCCTCCACAATGTCCATGTTTTGGAAAGGAATGCCAGACAGTGCACTAGACCTCCATCCACTGAGGGAAAATATCTTTTGGAAGACCGGTGCTCATCACATGTGGTACATTTTAAGCTGCTCTGGCAGCTTGTGGTGCTTCAACACCTAGACATCGACTAGACACTTTATTTTATTTTGGATTTCACTTTCATCACACACTGTGCGCTTATTTAAAAGACATCTGTAAGACATCTCATCCACTGGAGTGTCATTGACCATCTTAAATGTTTGCTCATCCAGTATCAGTGCCTTGTAGCTCCGCCCATTTTCTGCTACTTAACAAAGCTGCAAGTGTTGAGTGCATGAAGCCTCCAACATTTTTTTCACTTGAATAAGTGGTACTTGAAGTGCACTTCTGCTTGTTGGACTTCTTCTTGGTTATTTGGTACATGACACTTTTGCAGTGCAAAAATTTGAGACATATAAAAACAACAAGCCAACATGAAAGGATGAGGTTCCCTTTTGAGTCCGGTTCCTGTCAAGGTTCTTTCCTCTTTCCATCTAAGAGAGTTTATCCTTGCCACAGTCGCATCAGGCTTGCTCACTAGGGATTAATACAAATCAATTTAAATAAAAGTCTAATATTACTGTTGAATGCTTTGTACTATATTTCTTAAGTACTGTAAAAAGATGCTTTGAGACAATGTTCATTGTTAAAAGCTCTAATACAAATACAGTTGAAACCAGGTGACTGAGGAACCTGAGCAAAGAATTGACCAAAAGCTTTTTAATATTGTGTACAAATGTTACAAGTCAATCCTTTTCTCCTGGTGTATATCCCTCGTTCATATGCATAGACAAACGATTAGAGGTAAAGAAACGATTGGGAAAGGTGTCAGGAGTGCTGTGTGATAGAAAAATATTGGCGGGAATCAAGGGGAAGGTGTACAAGACAGTGGTGAGACCGGCCATGCTGTGGGGTTTAGAGGCAGTGTCACTGAGGAAGAGACAGGAGTCAGAGCTGGAGGTAGCAGAGTTGAAGATGTTGAGGTTCTCTTTGGGAGTGACACGGTTGGACAGGATTAGGAACGAGTACATCAGAGGGACAGCTCATGTTGGACGTTTGGGGGACAGAGTTAGGGAGGCCAGATTAAGATGGGTTGGACATGTTCAGAGGAGGGAGAGTGAGTATATCGGTAGGAGAATGTTGGACATGGAGCTGCCAGGCAGGAGGCAAAGAGGAAGGCCAAAGAGGAGGTATATGGATGGAATAAATGAGGATGTGAGCTAGTGGGTGTAAGTGTTGAGGATGCAGAAGATAGGGATAGGTGGAGAGAGATGATTTGCTGTGGCCACCCCTGAAGGGAAAAGCCGAAAGAAGAAGAAGATATGCACAGACAAATATGTGAATCTTGCTCATTTGAAACATAATCTATGGCCATATTCGATATTAGATATTCGCCAACATCATAACTTTTTCCTACAAACATAACATACGCACATCTGTCTTGTTACTATAGCAACCCACATATGGATATTCCAGTCCAAACAAACAAATTGAACAAATCTAGTGACTTGTAGTTTGTAATTCAGACTCACAAATGCTTTTGAATTCCTGAATTGGATCGGTAAAAAGGCGATAATTTATTCTGTTTATTCTATTATTATATTTCTTATGAGTGCGCCAAAGTGAAGAGTTCACATAGATTTGTAGAGCAGATGCAGCAAATAAAAAAGATGGAAAAATAAGTTGTGATTGTATTTAACCTAAAAAAATGTATATTTGTTGATTACCAGGTTCACTGCTTTTATTGCCCTGAGTCTGATAAAAAATGAATCAGGGTTAGGCGTTAGGGTTAGGGTTAGGGTTAGGGTAAAATAACTGTTTTGGAACTTTACTATGAAAATATCGCCCCTAGCAGGCTAGGGAAAAACAGAAATACTAACGAAACACTACAAATTCTTAAAGTCCTGAGTGTCTACTTTCATATGAGCTTCATATTAACCTCCACTGTGGAGTGAGACATGACAAAGATGTTCAATGATCAACGTGGACAAAACAACAACAGGATCAAATTCCATGTCCTCTGAGAAAAAAGGGTTAAGGAGACTTCTAGGGAAGGAGTGTGGAGCATCAGTGACTTCTAAGTTGGCAGTTAGTACGTTTTCTGCTATGTGAAAGTCTTCAAAACAGAGAAAAATGTGTTTATTAACTTTAAGAGACAGAAAAAGGTGCTCTTTGGGAACCATCATGTCTCGTTGATGTTCCACAACATTAAATGTAACAATAGAGGAATAAAATGAACTTGGAATTGAACATTTCTGTGGTATCAGAGAAATAAAACACTTCTGGATCTAGGAAAATTAAGAACAAGTAGTTGACTCAGACCTTTGGACTTGACTCTGTGTGTGTGTGTGTGTGTAAAAGGGATGCTGTAACATTAGCCCTCATTAGCAGTGTGTGTGTGAATAGCGCTGCTGTTCTGTAGCGTCTCTCTGCTCTCAGGTGGAGGGATTTTATTTCTCCGCCGCTTTGTTGTGGTTTTTTTTGTGTGCTGGACAATGGCTGTGCGTTTCTCTCTCTGTCTACCCCGAGCTGAAAGAGCTCTTTATCCTGCACACAAAGATGGCTAAGTCTTTATGTCTGGGGCAGATGCGAAACATGGAGGTGGGCAGAGAGGACAGAGGTAGAAGTGTGTGTGTAAAAGTGTGTGTTAATCTTGCTATAAGGAGAGTGTGGGTGTGTTCACGGGTGTGTGTGGGCGTGTCTGGAAGAAGGTGGTGATTGAAGTTCAGTCAATAAGTTGAGTTATGAGTTATAATAAGAATAAAGCATGTGGTGGAGTGCTGTTTTAGGAAAGGAATCAGTGACGGCTTACTTTTTCTACCCTGAGGTTGATATTTTCTATATAACAGCATGTTAATAGTCCTGATGTGTTTTTATTTGTTTTATACCACAGAGACTGAACAAAAACATTTTTAAAATGTATTACTCAATGACATGCCATGCTTTTTTGGCCAATCAGCAGCTTCACTTTAAACTCAGACTTAAAATACACGCTTAAAATCTCAAAACACACTTATCATAAGCAGACACTTCTTATCTCATCCTATCTTGTCTTATCTCATCCTATTGTGATTTATATTAAATATTTTGTTGTGTCTTATCGTGCCACCTTATGTTGATTTATACTGTCTTGTCTTATCTTATCTTTAGTGTATCTTGTCTTGTCTTATCTTGTTCAGTATTGTCATATCTTGATATCACAGTGGTGGTTTGTTGTGTTTGTTTATTGTATTTATTTTGTTACTTCATTGTTTAGTTTTAGTTTTGTTGCTTTTGTTTATTTTATAGTTTGAGTATTTTGTTGCTTTTGTTTATTGTTTAGTTTGAGTACTTTTTTTGCTTTTGTTTATTTTATAGTTTGAGTATTTTGTTGCTTTTGTTTACTGTTTAGTTTGAGTATTTTGTTGCTTTTGTTTACTGTTTAGTTTGAGTATTTTGTTGCTTTTGTTTATTGTTTAGTTTGAGTATTTTGTTGATTTTGTTTATTGTTTAGTTTGCATATTATGTTGCTTTTGTTTATTTTTTTAGTTTTAGTATTTTTTGCTTTGTTTATTGTGTTTAATTTGTTACTTTATTGTTTAATTTGAGTATTTTATTGCTTTTGTTTCTTGTTTGAGTATTTTTTTGCGTTTGTTTAGAGTTTAGTGTGAGTATTTTGTTTTTT